>NW_017275998.1:583628-595692 GCF_001594065.2 Cyphomyrmex costatus
ATCATCAGAACTATTGTATCTAAAAATTAATTTTTTAAAAATTTTTAATTTTTTTTTTAATATTCGAAAATTTTTTTTACATATCAGAAACTCCAAGCAATCGCAAATTGAAGCTATTAAGCCGCTCAGAACTATTCCACCTCGAAATTCGATAAAAAGTTAGCACCCCATTTTTAAAAAATATAAAAAAAATGTTTATTGAGCGGAACTCTTGTTATTAACTATAGGGAACTCTTTGTCTCGTCAAAAGGAAGTGGGAACTCTAATCAGAACTCCTGAGTACTATAGTTGGGGTGCTAACTTAACATACCCAAAAGACTGTTCGAATTAGAAAAATTTGTTTCCCGTCAGACTGAATGGGAGAAAATTTTTTCTCCTATAATAAATAATTGCTAGACATCGATAAACGCCGAAGTATGAAAAGCCAGCATGATTAATTCGACCAACCAAAACGTCACCGACGCTAACTTTGGTTTCTGCGGTTGTCTCGCATAAAGGAACCGGCTGCCATTGTTCGCCGTTGAGATCATCGGAGATAATTAAACTACGCGCATTGTACGCTCAGTTAACTAGCAGGATTATTGTGCTCGATCAAACATCGGCAGTCACGCGTGGGTAATTTCTGGGTTCTCCGATATAACGCGACGCACGAACGAGAACGATCGGAGTCGTAAAGTTTTGAATTTGTTAATCATTAAACGTGTCAACGCGCGTTAATTGTCTTGTGGTCCATTAATATTCTAGAGAATATTTACGCAACTCGCGCGCGATTGCTTTATGAATTAATTATGTTACCGAAATTATTTGGATTACTATAGCGCTACAATTATAAACGTGTATATAAAAGGATGGCTACGTTAAACATTTATTGAAAAATGACGACTTGTTTGACGTTTGATGCAACCCGAGATTAATCGGGAATCGATATCGAACGCGGCGGCTTATTGCTCAAACAGCGATTAAATTGGAAAGTGCTCGTAAATTCGACGCTGTATTACGTAACTTAATTAATCATGAGCTATTCGACGTCAAAAGTTTTTGTCAGATACGACTTGTAAATTGTTAATTATCGATGCACGCTTGTATCGAGCGTTCCTCTCTTGTCAGCCGCGCGTTTTACAAGTAAATACAATTTTCAATTATGCTAAGAGTGTTCCATCACTAGCAGAGCAATGCGAAAATTGATGTTTGCATAAGGTAACAGAGAACTTACTGGCAACGTTCCTCTCCGACTCCGTCCGTGTGCGCGTCGTCGTTGTGGTCCTTGTGGTGATCTCTATGGCACAGAAATGACAGAATTACGATTACTTCCCATAAGCCAGAGGTTGATCGATCGGTTTTCGCAGAGAATACCTACTGTTCTGAATTTCGGTAGTGGTGTTCTCTTGCAGACTGCTCCTGTAGATCCTCCTCTTCGGCGAGCCGATATTTTCTCTGCGACAAAAAAAAAACAGATGGGGATCAAAATAACATTTCTCGTCGCATTACACTAACAAAAACAGAACAATAAAATTCTGCTTTATTGCACTGGAAAAAAATTTCCTAATCTAAGTAATTTTTTTCTTAAATAGTTCCAAGTAAACATTCCTTTATAGTAATATACACTTGTTATAAGTAATAGATGTTTACATTTATAATAAATATTTACTTGCAGAATGTTTGCTTGGAACTATTTAAGAAAAAAATTACTTGGATTTAGAAAATTGTTTTAATGTACTATTGTACTATTTTAGTGTACACAATACAAAGAGAATCTAAATATTTCGGTCACTTACTGGTTGAGACCGAGTTTCAACTGTTCCCCAGAATTACGTAATAGAGCGTGTGCCTCGCTGTTGGTTAGATCTCGAGTGCTTCTTTCGTTAATATTACTGATGAAATCACCCTCTCTCACCCCTTGTTGAGCCGCCTTGCTTCCTGGATTCACCTGAGACAGATAACCGAACATGCGGTCAGAAAAATTTAATGACGATACATACACATGAGAGTTAATTGAGCTACAATCGTTTAATACAAATTAATGCGAATAAATACGATTTAATTATTATATCGTGAATCACCGAGCGAGTTATCAAACCAGAAAAGTGATTGAGAACTACTGCAGTCCTTCGTTGCGCCTAAAGGCAGGCAACTTCTCAGACGTCGACACGCAACGCTGCCTGAAAGCGGCAGCACAGGCGAAGCGACGACAAATTACCGTCACGGTGGATCAAAACACGATGAAATATAAATGCCACGGAATATTTAAGATAAATATTATATTATATATGTATATATACATATATATATTTATACTATTTAAAATTATCAACTTTTTCATAGCAAAAGCACCCCCGTGAATATTTACTAACTTTTAGAGATCTATTTTTAAAATCTTGCAGATTTTTATTGAACAAGATTTGTTATAATTAATTATTTCGTTGTATTCTCTACCTCATAATGTGACACTGTAATTTTATTTCAGCGCTACCATAGATTTCCCGTCCTACAAAGGTGGTGGATTATACCCCAATTTTTCATTTTATGGTTAACTCATGATTTAAATTTAATCTAACTTAACCGAATGATAATAAAATAATTATATTTTTTAGCTATGATTAGTCATTAAACTGATGGCTTTTATAATGATAACTTTAAGACACACTACAAATCATCAGTTTTAAATCTATTTTACAATATGTGCTTTTTGTTTTTTTTTGTTTCTTGTTTTTGCTATTTTTCAAATCGTGTCCTTTTGCCCTAATTCCGTTTTAGTCAAGTCACTTTATTTTTAAAACAAAAAAATTCCAACCCAGTTGAAAATTGGTAAACACCAATCATTTAGGCGAGAGAAATGATGTTTGAAAACTTCCCAACGTTAGCCTGTACGCTAAGTTTTTTATTGAGTGTCAAAGGGTTGAAATAAATGTGATATTCAACAATTTTTATCACGTGATCTATTTTGATACTAAAAATGTGCATCGAGCGTTAACATGATACAGCACCTTTAAAACCGTCTAAAAGATTGTAAGAACATCTTTTATATTTTTTAAAAGACGTCTTATGTTTCAATTTTGAACTTTTTGTCTAGGAACAATTAGAAAAAGAAAAAAAAAGTTAAACCGAGATTAAAATTAATCTACATTGATGGGAACGAGCGTAAATCTAACAAGTTAGAGATGAAAAACCGGGCTTATGTAAAATAAGAAAAAAAATCGCATCGTGTCGAGCTTTTTGTTGACGTTGCAGTGGCAAAATTGAACGAAGGATTCATATGGAATCTCTCTTAAGATAAATCCAGAAAAATTGACTTTCTACCAGCGACGTCTCTCATGGATCGAGTTGAGATTTAAGTCTCAAACAATTAAGATTCTCACCATGCTATCACACTTCCGTTGACCGGACGCGACTCGGAACTTCAACATCTCGAGGAACTCCTTCGCTCGATACCCTCGTGGTTGACAAAACGCTAGCGAGGAACGTGAAAAATAGCTAGACAGGAAGGCTTGTCCTGATCGTGCTCCTTTATCACCACAGAAACTTTTATCAAACGCTGTAAGCTTTGAAACGTTCAACCTTTTTTACTCCGAAACAAACGGCGCGTGTGTGATTCACTTACTTTGTAATTTGCTTTTGCTTTTATATCTGTTGGAAAATTTCCAAAATTAAATGTGGAAATTTCTCCTATCTATCGAATTAATCAAAGTATTTTCTAAGTTTCAAATCATTCCCTTTAATTCGTCCGATTTGACGAGTGATTTATCGCAACGAGTTAGACGTGTATAATTAGAGTAAAATAAAAATGAGAATTGCGAAAAAAATCGCGAATCGATATTACGATAGCGAGAGCGTAGTTGATTTCGCGAAATGAGAATTGATTGCGAACAAAATGAATTCGATAATATCCCCTGAACCTGAGATGAAGACTAGAAGGTGACTAGAAGAATATAGACGGTGCACATCGCGCCGGAGGCGAAAGAATACTGACGCTCGTCCTCCGAACAGGATGCACCGTTGGACCGCCGTCATATCGGCGCCAGACTTTTCGACTACAGCGGAACAACAAGGGAAGTTTTCCGGGTTGACCTTCCGCGCGATGCTGTTTGGATTTTGGTAGAAGCGAAGGGACAAGAGAGGTGGCTGTAACAATGAGATATATGGCGACCTGATTTCCACAGCGAACTCAATTTTGTTTACGCAAATTTGGCTCTCAGCCAGACCGCATTGTTTCTCGCATTTACTTGATTAGAAATGTGCGCATCAATCGCGCAGTACGTGATCGCTTCCTTTTATTTCACTTCCCGGTGAAAAATGTGCGTTGTAAGCAACAACAGATGATCGAAGGATAACGTTTGCTTAAATTGCATTGGTAGAATGAGATGAATGAGGTAAATTTTCGTGCTTTGATATTTATTACGAATGAAACTGTTGTGAGATACACTGATCAATCGAAGTTAGTAACTCAATCCGTTGAATTAAGTAGCATTTTGTTATTTTTTTACTTCCATGCATGTCAAAATGTAAATCAGTTCATTTCACAGAAGTTGAAATCACTTGGTTTTATAATAAATAATATTAACATATGCACTTACACTGAAAAAAATTTAATAAGTAAACATTTACTTACAATAAAAAATATTTACTCAATAAAAAAAATAGTTAAAATAAATTAATGGTTTTTGTATTAAAAAAATATACATTTACATTTTTAACAAATTATTTAATCGAAACTGTTCGAGCAAATATTTATTAAAGATTAATTTGTTTAATGTATAATAAATAATGAACGGAATGAACGTTCAGTCAAATAATTTAATACAATACATTTTCTTGTGTTAAATTAACTCTGTTTTTTTAATTAAATTGAAAATGCACCATATTGAAAAGTAGTGGCGCTCTACAGAAGTGATTAAAAATAATTCAAGTTAAATATAATTTGACATTATGAATGTAATAATAGAAGGCAGAAAGCCAAATTATCGACTCGGCAAGCAAGTTAGTGGCCGCAAAAACACACTCGATGTAAAACAAGCGACCGAGCATTGAACTAGACAGAATTCCACGTTTCACACTTTGCGCATAAGTCTTTCAAACTTTTAACTATGCGAGACGCACGACTTTCCTGGTGCATCGACAAAACTTGAGACACTCTGCTTCATTACTAACTAACGCGAATTACTTCCATGACTAAAGAACTTTCTGAGACGTTTGCGACATCGCATGGCTCTAAATTCCGCATTAATAAATTCCGCGTATAAATAAACTTTTTTATTATATAATATAGACAATTATTTATTTACTTACAATTAGTAGACGATTCTTTAGACAGAATGCATGAATTTAAAGATACTGATCTGGATATGTATAACATCATTTTTAATAATATTAATAATTCAGTCTTCTATTTAATCTACTTCGACCTCGGTATTTTTGAGATACTCATTTTACGCTCAAGTACCACATGAGTTCCGTCCGATTTTAACGACCCTTTAAACGTCGTGCGGCGAGCCAAGGGAGGCCGCAAAAGCGATTGGAGAAAGCGACGGAGAAAATTGCTTTCGGGCAATACGGGATAATAGCATCCAGAGGCGAGAACGTGGTGATGGAAAGCGAAAGAAAAATCAGACAAGATGATGCAGGACCGGTCGAGGATCATCGTGACTAACTCCGCGGGGTATCAGCAGGATAATAAGCGATCACAGGGCTGCCGAACCCGCCCGCGGGTGTTCGCACACTTTGCTAAACCGTTCGTATAATTCGTTCCACGATCGCACGAATAATACTGGATGCGAGGATCTGTCGAGGGATTCGTTCGAGCAATTCTGAATGAAAAGAATGAAAGAGGATGATCACTTTATTTTTAGTCAGGAAGATTAAAAATAACTCTTAACTTTTCTGACATCTCTAATTTATTTGCTGAAGATTATAGTACACAAAAAACTTACGCAATAAAATGTGTAAGCAGTAAAAAAAATCAACATGCTGGATTTGCTGCTGATTACGTTAATGGCCTTATGATCTTTACTGTGATTGTCCAATTAGTTTATTGCTTTATTGCTTAAGTTTTTTATGTGCTTTATAGGTACAGTCTTTAGAGTGCAAACAAATTAAATATCAGAAAAGATAAGAATTATTCTTAGATTTATAAAAATGTCATGGTCCTTAATTTTTGCAACTTAAGGAAAGAAGGATTATTATTTTTTTCAAGTTATTGCCTTTCTATTGTCCAAGTCGAAATCAATTTTTCCATATCAAGAACAATTTTTATTTTATCAGACGCTTTAGTAATTCTTATATCGAATTCGAAAATCTGTCGAAAGTGTTTTGTATTTGATTCTACGTTATATCGACGCTCTTCCGAGACAATTTATATCTCTCGTGGAAGATACGCGCAGCAATCATGCGACGCGGCAGACCGAAAAATTGAATATTCCCGAGCACGTTCGATACTCGAACGGTGAAACTGATCCCGCATTTTTTCCGCGCGTTTCCCGACCGTTACGTTGTCTTTGCGTAATTGTGAGAACAAATCGACCTAACGGTGACGAAACCAGTGGAACTTCTGCAACTGCGACATTGCTCTTTAAATATACACGGTTTGACAGTAATGTTTCTGAACTGCAACAAAAAAAAAAACACAGACCTCTTACATAACAAATTGTTACATTTTTTTCTTTCAAAGCAGTCTCTCATCAATATACTTTACACGTCTTGGATTCAAAACCTCAAAACTGTTTTTTAAAGCCGTATATGGTTGGAATAATATCCGGAACACTCGTCACGTTTCTCTAAATGTCCTCAACGTCTTAAAAATACTTTTTTGAAATTAAAAAAAAAAGCCATTCAGATTCAACTAAGTGGGTAATTTTTCATTTGACTAAGAAAGGAATTGTTAATCTTAACAATTCCTTTTTCTTGATCAAAAATGATGATTTTACGTTATATGCAGGAACGGTTGTCGTACAATTTTCTTGACCGAGAAAGAAATTGTTGACATAGACGTACCCAGGATTTCGAGGGGGGGGGGGGGGGGGAAAAATTTATCTTCGCATAATTAAAATATTTATATTAAAATTAGTTTTCAAGGATATTCAGCTAACTTTCTAACAAATAACACGTGAATCTATAATATTATTTTTATAATTTAATTATTTTTTAAGCTGTGGTGTTGTGATCCACTTGAGTGGATCATAAACTTATAAGAACATAAATTTAATTGTTTCTTCTTGTCAAAATTTAGAGACGACAAATATGCTTTTCCCTGTCACTCCTTGCATTTACTCGTGTTTATAGAAAAAGAATTAGCTCATTTTACTCACCAAAATTGGCTTTTTCAAATTTCATGCTTCCGAAAGTTTAAAAAAGATCACGAAATATTTTCAAGATGTAGAGGATATTCAGAAGAATGTATAAAAATATTCTGCAGCTTTGTATCGAAGATATGTAAAGTATATTGATGTTATGAGGGACTATTTTGAAAGATAAAATACAACACTTTGTTTCTTCTTTATTGTTGTAGTTCGAGAACTTTATTGTCAGGCCATGTATGTGTTTCTTTTCGCAACTGATACGTTTTAATATTAATGAAACTGCATCTCGCGAATTTATCTGTATCTAAAGAAAGTGTTCTAACGAATGAAGGATTTACTCAGTTTCCTTTCGTGACCATACATAGAGAACGACGACTTCGTGCCAACTTTAATTGACGGTACCAATTCGTGCCATTATGTGATTATCGCGCAACAAGACGGCCCGTTACGCACAAAAGACATCGTCGAAACCGAGAAATTACCGTTCGTCGAGGATCGTTAGCGGTCTTCTCCATTCTAGGTACCGTAAAGTTTCCGCTATCGAATAAGACGTAAAACTTCACGTGAGTCCAATCGCACGCATAACGATCGGTTACGAGGAACTGGCACAACAAAGCGCGGGTATGCATAATGCACTCTCGGTGACGAGTGCAAACTTCCGTGCTTTCCGCAGAAAAAAAAAACTTGCCAGATATGAATTACGGCATCTCGGAGAATCTCGACGGGATGGAGATTGCAAAATGCCGAGTGCGCGGGCTGCTTGAGTTACGCATTTATCACAAAATAAAATTTTTCCCGCGCTACGATGGCATTTCCTGAGGCTCGGGCTTCACGTGTGACGCATGGCTGTATAAATTCCACGGGGAGAAGTAGTTCCCAATCCTACTCTAGGAGTTTCCAAATTCGAATGTTAAATCGTCTCGCTTGATATACGGACGAAGTAATTATGCAGTAAGATAGGATTGAATTAAGTTACGCGAAATATTTCATGGACAATTTAACGCGGAACTTTTATGACTCCGCTGGCGTTTGGACACGTCGACCGTATTTACACGGAAAAGGAGAGACAACGACTCCTAGCCCACGAATTGCGTATATGCATAAGAAATGCGTAACAAGTCGAAGGGATTTCCAGGTAGTCGACACTTTCGAGCTACGTGAACTGAATGCATCGCGCTGTGTGTCTCACTCTAAGAAAGCGTACGTCGGATCTTTCAATATCTCGCTTTGAAATCTGTTTCCACGAAGTGAAATGTGGCCGCTCGAGACAGACACTAAATTGTAATTTAGCCGTTGATCGCGGTCACACCGCCCCGGCGATAAATCTGGAAACACCCACCATGATACGCAGCACTCGTGCAAGATAACAGTAATTTATAAATGATATATTATACACACAAGGATAATACGCACATAAATTCACGATTTATTGATTTCGCTCATAATTTCCAACTAAATTTTGGCCACGCGACTCAGCACTTAATTATTTTAAAAGTACTTTTAGAGTAGTGAGCAGTGAAATAGTTAGAATTTCGTAATTAAATAGAAGTGTCATAATATATGAATTTCGCATTAATTCATAATCCAATCTTCGCGCTTTCATGAATATCAGAGGAGCGAATCTCCTCGTTTCACGGCTCGTTTTAGTTGTATTAATGACGACGAGACAAATTTTTTAACAAGAAGAGATCCCTTCGTATATATCCGTGTATACCTGTAATATCAGAGGAAGATGCATCTATTGAACTACAGGGAAAGCTGCGTACAAATAAATTATGCGTTATTACTTCTAAATGATACTTATGTGTCCCTGGAAATGATTCACGGTACTTAAGTTTCTTCCACTGCTGTTGTTAGCTTCATAAGCAAGAGACGTGCATTAATTATAATTCAATCGAAGATGCAGTACGTCGTAACGATGATAACGACGACAAACTTCGACCATTAGCCAAACGGGATTCGCGGGAAACGAGGAGGACGAAAGCAAATCGCGATGTGGCATTCAAAGGAGACAGGAAGAAAGGATCGACGTCGTCCCCTGAAATGCATTATGCATTCGGCTAGTTTCCTCGCTTCAACCAAGGAAGGTTGAAGGCTTAATTAGAAGGCAGACTAGAGGAAAGCAATTAAACTTACTGCACCCGGGGGGCAGGAAAAACAGATCGCGATATAAACGTCGGTGCCGTTGTTTGACTGGCGTTCGCTTGTCCGTTTGACAATCCTTTCAGCATCCTCTTACCTTTAAAATGGTAATTACACGCGAAACGACGAATCGGCCAATTTTACAGATTTTTATCATAGATTTCAATTTTAGATCGTTTTCAGATTTCTACTTTTCTACCCCTCTATTTAACTTACATCTGTTGACGAAGTATTTTAGTGTAGAACTTAACTACAAAATTCATTTATCTTTTTTATAAGTTTTTGTAAGTATTTAGAATCTCAAAAATAACTTTCTAAAAGATTTTAATAATATTTGTCAAAATAGCAAAGATTTATTTTTATAAGTTGTGACGCATATAAGTTGTCAACGCGATTCAAAGATAGCTGTTCTAAACTTAAGTGAAAAGAAATAAAAAAATACGTTAGAGGAAGATTTGTTGATAAACTTATATTTCTGGCATTGCAACTACATTTGAAATCGTATTTTTCAAGTTGTTCGACACGATTTCTTAGAACTAAACTTATCGACTTCAACTTTTGCATATATAAAATATATGTCTGTTTATCGCATGGAGATTATTCCTCCGACATCTATAAATCAATTATTTTCATAGATATATATTTTAAATTCACAAATTGTATTAAAAAATCAATATTTGCATGAACGGTTTTGCTAAAATATTAAAAAATTACGTTAAAACAGATCTAAAAATAATTTTATCGGGCTATCAAAATAATTATGTAAACGCTCAAAGTGCGGTAGATTGCTAGAAAATTTGACTATTTTAATCAACTTTCGATTAAACAAGAACATTTTTTAATGAAAAAGTAAGAAAGTTTTTGTTAGTCATATATCAATAAAATAAATGATTACATCTACTAAAACATTTCTCTCAGAGTATGATAATTAAATAAAAAATCCTTGAAAATTTTTTATTTAAGTTAGAAAACTGCAATCATATCAATTATCGACACATATTTTTTACATTTTGTGTGTTTTTAAATTTACGTAACATAAAAACTAATAAACATTTATTCCAAAATTTATAGTTTTACTAAATATGTACAAGAGAGTGTAAAAGTAAGTAGAATATGTGCAGTTGTTTTCTTTAATATTCAAAAATAATAACTTAATAATAATAATTATGTAAAAATACAATAATAAAATAGGACATATTTCCGGGCATTAGACTAAAATATTCTTTTAGGACAGATTAAATTGGTTTAACATTTAATCGAGAATTCTCTCGGATATATCTGTAAGATAATAATTATTTTTCCAGTGAAATCTTGTATAATCTGTGTGCGTTCAAATCAACCGATAATACTCGCTTCGCACGTAACATGTGTGTTGCATTGGGCGTATATTTTTAATAGTATCGATCGTCATGCACGATCCATTACAGTAACATTGGCACACTGTATAAATATCCATATAAATTTTGTTTGAATAGTCACGTTTCGCGGTATTTATGCAATATCCAATATTCTATCCGCGAAATCCAATGTCTGCCATCAATATCTATTGCATGAATATTCGCTAGCCGCTTAAAACGTTCAATAAAGTGTCTTATAAAAATGATCAAAAAAAACATGAGTCAAACTATACGTCAAAAATATTTTATATTTGGCATATCAGATGTTTTTACGGAAAATACACTAATAAAACAATAATAATTCTGAAGATGTAAAAAAATAAGAGACAAATTATTGGCGAATGTAGCAAATTAAACTCACTCATCTTTTTCAAAGAAATAAAAAACTGCAAAAACTGAAAAGCCAATTAACTTCATGTTTAACTATTTTTTAATGGCTTCGCGGGAATTCGTTGTTAATTCAACAAAATAAATCTCAATCCTCTCTCTTTAAAAAAGAAACTGTTATTCTGTTTGCACAATTATTTCGATGTCTAAAAATAGAAGAAAAAGCGGAATTGTGTCTGGTGGAATATCTTACCCACCCCACACGCGCCATTTCCTATCTCGTTGTGAGAATACTATCACCTGATGCACCTGTTCCTGCACTACAAGGGGTTCTTATTTATTCACGAATTATGAAGCACTAACGAATTCATCAGCGGAAATTCCATGCCGCACGTTCATCAAACCCGTGTAAAAATCGACTAGCTCCTCTGTGCTCGCGAGATGACGGCGAAGGTGACGAGAAACTCCGTCGACGCCCCCTCGAATTATCAGCGTCACACAAACCAGACGCTCGTGTTCTCGGCAGCTTGACAACGGATATTAACCCGCTGTGCATTCCGTCGTCGGTGTCGCCTGGAGATCGTAATTGACGAGCTGAGAGTAAAGACGATGCAGCAAAGTGTCTATACTGGCATCATTTGATAAATTTAAGCGGCGGATATGTATTCCCTTGCGATAAGCAGGAATCATCAATGATGACCGATACTTCAATCTTTTGGATCGACAATGTCCTCTTTATTCATGGGACCCTTCAATTCAGTCTGTTCAAACTAGTCGCTTTAAGTGCCTGGCGTGTACTCAAGAAATGAACGACGCCATGTGACTGGCATTGCACGACCCTCGATTATTTATATCGTTCAGGAGAGAGAGAGAGAGAGAGAGAGAGAGAGAGAGAGAGAGAGAGAGAGA
>NW_017275998.1:595804-728391 GCF_001594065.2 Cyphomyrmex costatus
GAGAGAGAGAGAGAGAGAGAGAGAGAGAGAGAGAGAAATCTTATCAATGTGATTTCTTCAGGCAAACAAGGTGAAGGTAAAATATTATGTGAGATAGAAATCTTGTACTTCGTGTACTTCAATAATTTCTGCATATCCCACACATGCTATTAGACGAACAAATAGCGAGGAAAGTGAAATTTACCTTTCGCGGTAATTCATTAGGATAATATGATTTTAATTATTCATAAATAACGCGAACTAGAAATTTCTTCTCTTCCTCGCGTGTAATAAATTAAAAGCCAAATTCCTGTACAGAACAGAATATAACACGCCGGATTAGTTGCGATGAAATATTCGTATCGGTAACCGACCCTGCATTCGGCTGCTACTAATAGCTACGGATTATGTTGTAGGCTAAGCTAAGTCTCTAATTAATTTCTACACCCAATTTTCCGATCCACCGCCGTGATTTATCATTGCGTTAGGTATTGCGGCTCACGGCGCGTTAAATCACTTGCACCCTCGAGAGCCTGACGATGCCGCTTTAATCGCGATGTTTTTAACACGACGATGAATAATAGCATAAACCTTCTCTTGATGGTTTAACTTCGCACAATTCTCAACGCTCGGGACGTATTCACGTGTTGGAAATCGTTAGTGTGAAAGCGAAAACGCGTCGGTGAGGTAACTCGTTTAAAAATACAGCACGGCCGAGCCGATGTGCGACGGCAGAGGCTTTCGCCTGCGGATATAATTTCAATAAAAGCATATTTTGCGGTCACCGAGTTCTTTGATGTTCGCTTCTCGATATCGTCACTCGGTGACCTTCGATCGATGAGCTTGCACGAAAGCTTTCCAAATTCAAAATAGCCACACCGGCCGGCGCGCGTCTCAAGTTTCTCTCGTGCATCGCAAATATTTTACATGTGCCTCGCGATAGTAAAGTAAAACAGACATAAAGTTCATTTATGAAATAAGAGTATTGTAAATCAGGATAAATCAGCTAAAATTTACTTTTCGTAAAACATCGTCTACCCTCAATTGTATATCTTCAATTTTGCGTTTTGATAAAAATCATCATCTTTAATTTGCATAAAAAGATCGATCCTTCTCAATGCTGGGTCAAGCTGATCCTATCGATGTCACCTGCAAAGTCGGCCGATAATAACCCCGCACACAATAGTGACCCGCACTTGGCTTGCAATCGATCGCGCTACCGTTTTTAGCCGACGTAAATTCACTGCGCTCTACAAAGCGAGAATATAATCCGTCCTTTTGGCGATGTTAAAAAATTTCCTTCAGCATAAAATGAACAGCTATCGAGTGAATAAAAATGAGTCGAGGAGATGAAAAACGGGATGCGAAAATATAGTTGAAACAGCAAGAGATGCAAAATTATTTCGGGGCTCTCAATATTACGGCAAACGTGTTTTCCGATAAAACTGCATTGTTCGGAAAAATTCCCGTATTTCTTTAGTGGCAATGCGATTTGCAAATTTTCAGAGTTTAAAAACATTAGAAATATGCGTTTTCAAGTGAAAAACATGGAAGCTCCGGTCAATTATGTAAATATCTGTGGATATAGTAAATAAATACCAGCCTGTTCTTCCTTTCCGACTACACTTCCTCCTTATTCGTTTTTTTATTTTTTTTTTGTTTCTTCTATTTTCTTAATATGTACTTCTTTCATTTTAAGTGTAGGAAGTGAAAAAGTATAAATCGAGTTAACGGACGGAAAAGAGAAAATGAGAGAAATGAAGAGACATTTTGCTTTATACCTAAAAGCTTTCGTCCGCTTTATTTGTCGATGACGTGTGTTCAAAAGTGGAACATGTTATCAGTGAAGAAGTTAAATTGCAATATAAAATTACACATGACAATAACGACAAACTCAATTTCAAACGTTTTTTTTTAGCGATAATCGTTCAAACCAAAAATCCAATATTTTTAATTATCTCAACATTGCAAATCTACGTAGATATTTCAAGACAAAGTTGTAATGATTCATTTATGAACAAAAAAAACTAACATTTTGACATTTTAATTAAGGACAACCAATTTCAAATTAGTTATAAACTTATTAATATTATACGTCCCCTGATTTTCGAGACATCTCTATATTTACCATTATTATAACTACATGTACATCTTTTAACATGTTCAATTTTACTCTTCTCGTGGTACCTGTCTTGCTCTCTAAAAGATCATCGAAAAAGATATCGAATCCGATCTCCGCAACGAGCGAACCTTTGCGCGCACTTTGCTCGCTTGTCACCCACCACTCACCGTGTATTTCCTCCCGTATTTTCCTCTGGACTCGTTTTATACGATTGATTTTCCGGCGAGCTTTCCCCGCGCCGTCACCAACAGAGTCCGGTCTCGCTCTTGTCGCGGCGTCGCGACGCCCGTCACCGTCCCCCACACAATCGCATACCTTTTCTTACCTACAAATGAAACTATTCGCGACAAGACGCGATCGCGTAAACGATCGCGAGCCGCTTTTTTTTTTCGGAAAAAAGGGACTTTTCCGACCAGCCGCGTGTATTTCGTGGCTGATGGCACCGAATCCGGCCGGTTCACTGAGCGAGGCAGACCGGCCGATGCCTAGGACAATATTAGAATCGGGATCTCTCGACGCGGTCCGGTGCTCTCTGCGTCGCACTTTCGCCGGATTGCACCTCGCCCGTCTCTTTCTCGCACCTCTCGTCTTGATCTTGGTCCATCCCACGCTCCCCTGACTCCCCGAGGCTCCTCATTTTCCCCCCGATGTCGAGCCCGGCTCGACGTAATCCCACATCATCACGCACGGACGTTATACACACGCATGCATCTGACACGCATCCCCGTCGTAAATAATTCAAATTACATTGCTGTCAGGCTTAATGTTAAAATTCAACAAAATTATTATTATTATTATTAGACTGGAAAAATTTACTAAAAATCTTAATAGTACTTCTTTGAATAGCACTAAGTAAACATTAATTTAAAATTTTAAACAGTTAAAGGTATTTGAAATAAAAAATCGCCTACACTATATTTTAAAAAGGCAGGAAGTTTCGAGTATATGCAAATTTCAAACAAACACATTAAAAATATTTACTGTTGTCCATAAAAATAAAATTACAATTAAACTTAAATTTTGTTTGAGTTCACATGTATTAAATCTTTTTCAGTTACAGATACATTAAATTTAATGTAATGTCATTAAATTGAATTTAAGCTGTGTAATTTAAAAATACATTAAATTTCATGGATTTTTTAATGGTATAATTAAATTAAATTAATGATTTTTATCAAATAAATATATCTTTATACATTTAGTAAATATTTACTTAGAACTAATCAAACAAATATTTATTTAATTTTTTTCAAGAGGATAAAATCGATATCTGCTCCGAGGCAAAAATCAAATTTCTTAAAGTCGTGAAATCCTCTTTTAAATGAACGACGTTTTTCTCAGTACTTGCCGTTGTATCAACCATTGACTTTGGAGCTACCGGACGATTACATGAAACGAGACAACTATTTTTTTCTTATATGACACAGAATACGATCGCGGTCCCTTACACAAAGCCTTCTTACGTTTCCATTACACGTCGCACGTGCGTGTGGAAGGCGAGCGCACGGGCTCGCGTTCCACTTCATGTATACGCGCGTGATACTTTATACGCTAGTTATCGTTCGATGTATGTATATATTATACGATTGCGTATCGCGGCATTCATTCGATATCGTGGAACGCACGACACGACCTCGATCGAGAGTTATGGCGGAAACAATCCACGACTCCTAATCGCAAGGCAAACGCTCGCAACTTCATTGGTAAGAGACCCTCCCTGCAGCCGCATAACATTGTGATAAATTCAATATGTTAATAAAAGGGCCACGAGAGCATCAATAACAGCGCGGTAATTGGAGCGCAATTCACATAATATATTCTCAAAGGATTTTTACATACGATTTAAATACACATATTTGATTGAACGTTTCGGTTCGCAATAGATATATTCGTGCAACAATATATTCGACAATCCAATGTTGTTACGGATAGTTCGCTAATTGTTGGAAAACGTATTTTTCTATATCAGAGGATGAGAATTTCCCTACTTGCTGGTTGAGAATCGCGTTTATCTCTTCGCTGCGATAAATTGCACCGTAAAAATTTCAAGTCAACGCTACCAGGTGCATACAAGATGAGACGATCCCACCTAACGTTATTCCGAAACACACGTGGGTGCGCCGCGAAGCGCGACAGGCGCGGTTTTTTTGCGGTTTTAGGTCAATGTTAATGGACGTAACTAGTTAGCCTTAGCCTTTTAGATCTCGACGAGACGAATAACGAGCGCTCAGACCAGACGAGTCTTAAGCGTCATTGGAATTTTGCCGACGGCTCAATTTCCTTCGTGACATTTATATCAAGAAGCGAAAGACGTCTAGTATCTTCATTTTACGAATGAGCGCCATTAGACGAAATTAAAGTATTAATAACTTTAAAAGATGATACGTTTTACATTATTACTGAAAGAAATTGATTGAATTAACCTAAGATAACCTATAATCTAGATTCTGTTTGAATAAAATATGAACAATTTAATACGATTAAAATAAATAATCTATAATGTTGATTAAAATAAATAATCAGACAAAGTTAGTTGTATATATTCCGATTACGATAACCAGACATGTTTGATTACATAAATTTTAAAATAATAAAACTTCTGGTTAAAATACTAAATCATTTAATTATGACAGATAAAAATTCTGTTTAATTTGACTATCATTTGTTTAACATAAATGTTACGTTAATCCAATTGTGCACTCTTTTATTGATGCCCAGATTTTTTATTGTTATGGACCATTTAACAAGTTAATGGCTTCTTAAATGTTAAAAAACTGACTAATCAAACTGTCTTCGTATTACTACATACACACACTACTCAGATTCTAATCGATATCATATCTAAATTTCTGATTGCATACCAAAATACTTCTAGCTTGTAAATTTAATGATTGTTTCTCTCTTCTACCATATATATATACATATATATTTGTAATAATAAAAATATTGTCCTCTATAAATACAGCATTACTTCTTACAGATTACATTTCACATGTACGTGAAATATTATGAAATATAAAAGCGAAGGATACAATCGACACATCCGAGAGGACTCAATGTGCAACGGTCGCATATGTTTTCAGACAGCATCGGGCTTCAGATTACAAATCTGGAATTAATTAGTCACAATCGCCGCTCTTATTACTAAATTAATCGTAAACCGAGAGGCGTTGGTTACTACCCGAGTTTCTTGCACACCTCTTGTGTCTTGTACCGTTTACAAAGAAGCCTCACTGAGTCATCTCTGATGTCAGCCACAGTGCAATGGACATTCGCAAGAAGAAGTCAGACTGTAGTAGAATCCTACTCGCCACGATAAATACAGACACATGTCTTTGCGGACATGCAAAGTGTAAAATTTAGCGACCATTGTCATTCGAGACCGATGACCTAATGATGATATTTCTTCCAATCGCATACAATTGCATAAATATATGCATAGCGTAAAGAAAATGATCCAAACGTATTTCTGTTATAAAGACGCACGTAAGATGCGACTGAACAATTTTCTTCGTGCGCACGTTTATGCTATGCAAATTCGTCTAGATACATCTTGAAATCCTTCTGCCTTAAAAAAAATGTCGCCCTTCGCGGCAAATGAATCATCCCACAATTTGAGAACCTCTGGTGTAGCGGATAACAGCTCGGACTCCAACCTGGGTGGTCAGAGTTCAAATACCGCCCGTCATCTCCCAAGTTTTCTGATACACGCGCCATAGTTCCACGGTGATTCAAAACTCGCTTCAGCCTGCGGCTCCTCTTGTCGATAAACATCAATGTATTGTAGCATTTTCGACCTGTCGCAACTTTGGACATTAAAAGCTATACGTGAAGTCGTCGCACGAAGGCTGAGACGTCCCGAATGCGAAGACAATAGCTCTCATCATCTTCTTCTATTTTATCGTCACCCGAAAAAGCCGATAAATTCTTTTCTTCTGATAGTCATTCCTTGAAAAGATTTTTCGATCTCGGCGCGACGTGTAACCACTCTTGCAGCATAGCCGACGAGAAACGTCGTCTTATCTTTCTTTGCATTCCGTGAATAACAATGGTAGAATGAAATTTGTGTCGATTTGTGTCACCAAATGGAGAGCGTTTAATGTTCCCGCATAGCGTTGCAATGTTGCCGTAAATTACTGAAACGATCGGTGCTGTATGGGGACATTTCCTTCGTGTAAATCAAATCGCGCGTTACATTTTGACGTAACTCTTGCTTCTAATGGATGTTTGCAGCATTGCGTAACGCAATTAGAGGTTTGGCGTGGCGGCACGGGAGGTCCGAACAAGACCGCAATCAAGAGGTACGTGACTTTCACTGACGTCGTTGCCACCAACATGCGAAAACGCGACGATCCCGTCTCCGACGCGGTCGTCTCATCTTCAGGGTTCCATGAGGTATTACCTCGAGGAGGGTTGCAAGGGCCGCACGGGGATAATGGCGGTTGTTGGAATGGGTAAAGATCAATTCGTCCGGGTAATAATGCCAGACGGACACGCGACGCGACGCGAACGTTCGTTCGTGTTGAAGGAAAAAAAGAACCGCCAGCCGCTGCACCGAATATTGACGTTATCGAGCGGCGAGAGCTGTGCTTAAGACGACTTTCATGACGGCGAACTGTAAAGGGACGACCGCGAGAGAGCGCGTTTTTATTAATAATCTGACATTGTCTCCGAGTTCAGTCCGCCGTTTGCAGCGGGCAAAACCCTTTCTTTTTCGCTTGATTGCTTCGGTCGCATTTAGATAAAGAGCTCTCGACTTGACAATCTCCGTGAAAGGCGTCCTATTCTATTCTCTGCTCTTTTTATTTTATTTATTCAGATTTATATCTCCGCGACTTATTTTTTTTTTTCACCACCCATTACACTCCGCGAGCTGCGTTACTATTGACGTTACACGGCGCGACCCTAAGAAGTACTCTCGAAAACACAATCAACGAATAAAGCTTTTACGAATGGCCTTGCCTCAAAGAATGCGGCCTCGATCAATATTTTTTTTTTTTTTCAGAGGTGTGCGCGCGTGTGCACAGAGCAAACGTTGTGCGCGCAAATATTTGCGGAGCTATATACTTTCACGATATCCTATTCCAGAATGGAGAACGTACACCGATCCTATCCGGTCGGATCTAAAAAAACTTGACTTATATCCGGCATGCATTCTGACGAATCGTGAGTGCTTTATCATATACATCAGTTTTCGTTTTTTACTTATGTCGTATAATTGTAATTTTATTAATTATTAAATGCACATATCTCACTTATTCGTATGTTAATTACTTAATTAGGATAAGGTCTTACAAACAGCAGTATTACTGATGCTTCACCTTTCGGGACGTGCTCTAATAAAATTGTTACAATTTCTCATCCCAAAATTCTATACTTTTTCTCCGATTTACAGACAAAATTATATTATTATACTTTCTCTATCTTTGAATAATATTTTTCAATTTTTCGTCCTGATTTGAAAACCGTTAAATATACTTTGTTGAGATTTCAATTTAATATATATTAATATAAAAATTATGATTAATGTCGCTGACATTGTTTGCATGTTTAAATTGATAAAATTCTAAATCTGTGTAAATGCAACATATACCTATTAAACTTCTTTAAAGATGAGAATTTAAATTTTCTAAAAAAAGTTTGCAAAATTCCGTGACTTTTCTTGATTCCCCTGACTGTTTTCAATTTCTGTGACACAATTCCTTAATTTCTCTGATTTCCAGTTTTGTGACAATCCTCTCTAATTTATACCGTCTTCGTGGATTTACAGTTATATATCTTGCACGCCAATAAAGCTTATTATTGTCATTAATTATACTTTTGCGTTTTTTAGTCGCGCCTCGAGTATCGACGGAGAGACCGAGGGGTGCGCGACGGATATCGCAGGCGCTTCCGTTACACTTCGCCTTCGCTAATCCCAGCGTCGTTCTCTGCCTATTAATCGTCGCCGTTCGACCTTTTTGCGCACACTGGATGATTATATCCTACATGTTCACCGATAAATACTAGCGTCTGCTTCCCGAGTAGCGCCGCGAGCCACGGCCCTCGATTGAGAGAGAAGGCCCCGGCTCGGCGTTCGCTCGGCAATTAAAGCCTCGGGCGCTCGCTTGAGTTACGATTGTTACGGAATTGGAGGCACCTTTCGCGAAGGAACGTAATCCCCAGGCGGCTGGGTGAGAATCTCACTCCGCGGAAACTATTCGCGATATTCGTCATAAACGAGAGGTCCCGCGAGATAAAGGGGAAAAAAAAAAGGAAACTGGGTCAGACATTCGCGAGATAAATGATCGGTTTTTTATGTAGAATTATTCTCAGGGATCCTTTTCAAAGGTTCGCTCGACGCCAAATTCATTTCGTTCTGAATTATTCTTGTGTTGCGAACGACAAGCGTTTAATCTATTTTCTCTAAAGCGGCGTTTACAATGAGATTTTATTATTTCAAGACGTAAATTGTAAGCTTTAAGTCTCAAGTAGGAAGAAATTGATCAATCACAGTCGAATGTGAGGAGAACATCGATTATGATTGGTCAGTTTCTTACGATTTAAGGTTAACGATATAAGCTTAAAGCTTACGTCTTTAGAAGGAATATTAAAGACGTCTGTTTTATCGATTCAGTAGAAACCTATACACTCATAATCTCTCAAACTTTTTTTAAATAAAGAATTTTAATTTTCCAGAAAATTCCCTGATCTTTTCCTGATTTTCAGTTTTGTGATAGCCCTACTGAACGCAACATTGTTTATGTAATCCCTAGTTCAAACCCCAAGATTATATTTTATACATAGAAAGGAGAAAATTTTTACACAAAGCAAATATTATTACGAGTCGACCCCCGATAAAAAGACTGTAATTTTCCGATCTTTTTTCGTTTTTGGCACAAAGTCAACCGGTTTGGATTACATTAACGTTTATATTTTATACTTTAATTGTGGAATAAAAGTTTTAACTTAAGCTATACAACAGAAGCAGTTAGAAAAATATTTGTTCGGAAAATAAACGATAAAACACACACAGGACAACTTCAGGATCCCTTTAAAATCTCATTGCAGACGACGGTCTATAGATGTCGTTTAACGCATTTCTTCGGCATGCGCGCAAATCGCAGGGACAATCATATGATACCTTTTTCCGGTACGTGCTCGGCAAACAGGCCCACTGTGCGTAGCTCGTGTGAACCATTGTGAGTGATTTTTGTCGACCGCGATCTCGGTGCTCCTTATAGCCCTCTCGCGCCAATTGTATCTTCGCGACGTTGCTCGTACAAACACGCCGCGAACTTCCCCTAAATCATCGTCGCACACAATCCAAGCAGCCGGATGCAATTTCGCTTCCTCCACCAGTTGATACAGTTTCACACTCAAGCTGTTTCGCGTGGAGCGTTGACAATTCTCTCCCGAGTTCTCCACGTCGTCTTCAGAGGAAAAGATCACGTATACTTAAAGCGTCGTTCACTCGTTTCTATATTATTTAACGACGCGCAGATGTCGCAGCGAGGAATTCATCTATCCTCGGCACTATGCCTGCGCATAATCTTGGGACGCGCGCTTCGAATATTCCACGAGCGTTTAACGAGCGCGACTTCCGCGTTTCTCGGCCGCACGCGCGTTTTCCCGAACGCTCTCCCGCGAGGACTCGACGCACAGTCCACGGTATCTCGTGGCACAGAACTTTCCCTGTTTCCGTTATACAGAGAGAAAAATGCCGCTATCGAGTCCCGTATCATCGATAATGACTCATACGTTCGTTTCTGTTTCAAAACGATGTTTCGATGTATTTAGTAATTCCTCTTTTATCAGCGTCATTGTCGGCATTGACGTCGAGAAACAACGACGCAAAATCGATAAGGCGTCAAGTCTCCCCGCTTCCACTCCGCAGTTCACGATATATTGATAGCGCGGAATTAAAAATCCATTAACAACAGCAGATACGAATCGAGGTATGCTCTGATAACGAGCACGCGATCGCCAATCCGATGATTACGCGGTCTGAAGGAACACGTGCGCTTCGAACGAGCGGCGGTCGGAGCACGTCTCTCGATCGTACACGGGCGAGGAATCGCTGCCACTACTGGCCCAAGAAACGACGGCACGACTGCCTCGATGCGGCGAAGGCATATGGGACCCTCAGGCCCGTAATAGCCGAGGCTCTATCGAGACTCCGAAGGAAGAGCGTGGAACGCTCTGGAAAAGACGGCACATGTTAAGGGAAAGGATATCTCTCGGTGCAATTCCGATTGAACCTGTTTTTCGCAAAATTCTCATCTTTCAAATATCCAATCATGCATCTCATATCAATATTTATAAATTTTGATTATGATTAAGACAGAAATAACGGAAAGGACGTGATATGAAATTTTAGGAAATTTAATGAACTCTGTTTTTCGATCCTTGAGTATGATATTTTTATCAAAGGAGCAACGGTAATTTAATCTTAGTCATACATTAAATAGCATTTCGTTAATTTCAATGTATGTTCAAAATGTGAATCAATTCATTTCTGTGATAAATTTTAAAGTAATTCATATTAACGTATACATTTGGTATATAAATGACTACATTAAAGTCAAATTTGACGTTAATTTCCTTTAAGTCAATTTCCTTGAATTGAATTATTTAACTGTGCTGTCTTAAATTTAAGTTAAATCAATATATATTGAGTAGAAACAGTATTGCAACCTATAGAAATCATTAAAAATAATTCAAATTGAGTATAATTTGATGTTATAAATTTAACATTGTACGCTAAGGTGTTCAGGATATCCTAAAAGAATGTTACCTTTATAGTTTTATATTCTTTAACAATTATATTATTTATCCTCTTACAAAATAGAAGAATGTAAAAATAATGAACCTTAAGACCTCCTGAGCGATACTTTTTATTTCCTTTTTCCAAAACCAGGTTTTTAACACAACTGCACGTGGAGTGTTGTGTGGCCGTCTACCTTAAAGGTTAAAGAACGGAAAAGGAAATAAAAATACCACGGACTTTTCCGATTGTCCAATAAAATTTTCATGGCCTTCCGTCGGTCACGGCCCTGGCTGGCTAACTCGTTCTACGACGATAAGTATCGAGAGTAGACAGGGCTGCGGAGAGGCGTAGCCCATGTTATGCGGGCGTAAGTGAGCGCTAGTTCGAAACGGGGCGAGCACACACTCTCGCTGGCGAGGGCAACGTCGACAGGCAGAATGCAGGCCTGAGTGAGTCACTGACTCTCCCGCCGGAATGACCAATCAACTAAAGAGCAGAAACAGGGGTCCCTCTTGCGCCCGCAGAACGCACGCCGTCAGACCGGCGCAACCCAACCGTCGTCATACAACACCTAACCGGGGTTATATATATGTTGTACGAGTGGCTCGTCAAAATGCTATTAGCAGCCGTTTGCCCCTGGCCCATTCAAAAGGTTCCCTTCGCCTTCAACGCGTGGAAACGCGCGCGCGCGCGCGCGCGCCGTCCCCTTGCCGCTTTGGGATTACGCGAAAAAGGGCCTTTACCCTTTTAAACCAGTGGCCCAGATACCTGCTGACGTAACTGACGATCCTACGTCATGACGCGTCTCTCCCTCATATTTTTAAAGTCCTCACGAGAACTCTGCGAGCGGAATTTTTCCTCCGAAGAATTTCTTACCCGACGCGAAAACGCGCAGCCGTTACGAAAGCGGACGTGCAATCAAGGTGCAGTAAACCTTCGCGAGATTCTTGACATAATATATGTACAAAGAGCGTTCTCTCTCCCTGGGATAAGCGCTCCGGGATCGTAAACGCGGGTATCGTGATTGCCGTCACGGCAATATATTCCCTAACCTTGTCGTTATCGCGCGCTCGTAGCGATAGGGAACAAAGGTGTTATCAGATGTACGGAATTGCGCCTTCCATCATTCATTAGAGGCGAGCCCGGGCGGCGGCTTTCGCATTTATTCGCGCGGCGAAGGTCGTCAATGAATTTATGACCGGACATTAAACTTACATTCGCGATCAGAATGCACACAATTATTAAATTCGATGATAACAGCCGAACGATGTCTCGTCTTAGAGCTCCCAAAGGCTCTTCAACGATACTGGACACCTTCATTCTCTGTCATTAAATTTATTATTACAAAGAACTTAAACGGGAAGAACAATTTTGTTGAACTTTTGAAATAATTAATTTATGTAGGAGAAAAATTCAAACATGAGCGATGCTGGAAGAAATTTTAATATTCTAGCAACAAATTTTAAATGTCTTACATAATTATTTTAAATGTTAATTTTATTCTCTTTATCAAATTTATTCAAAATATATTCTAAAATTTATACTTTAGTTAAGATTATTAAATTAAAATAAATTAAATTTGCTTATTACATAATTATTTTTAGATTGGTATGCTAAAATTTTTAGAAATTTCAGCAAGAGTTTTTTTCATGTGTATAGTTATTATCATGTGACGTCATGTCGATATCTCTGATAAATGTTTCTGATAATACCTAATCCATGATTCGAATTTGTCAAATAGCTTGAGATGTTGAAATTTTAATTAATACTCTGAAATAAAAAAAGATGCTTTCCAGCAAGAGGTAAAAGTGACATTTCTTGCTAAAAAGTATCCAAGCCAACGATATTAAGACACTTAATATTTCATAAATACTCTTAAAGACATGTTAATATCGTTATATTTTGTCGCAGCATAGGTTTTATATGGTAAAAATGACAATATAACAATACTATTAGCGTTGTTAAAAGTAACAGGGGGGGGTTTTAATATCAAGAGAAAAGATATCGATGTCGGGACGAGATGTCCCCAAAGTAGTGTCTACAATGAATTTTTAAGACGTATACAACTTAAATTTTAAATCTTAAGCCATACATATAAAAGAATACATACTATAAATAATAATTACTTGTTTCAAGTATTTCTAAAGTTCATAAGTTTATTATAAGCATCAAATTTTTTCAAAATATATTTTGAAATTTATACTTTAATTAAAAAATTATTAAACTGAAATAAATTAAACTAGCTTATTATATGAGTCGCCTCTTCAATTTTATAATATTCCTCACAAGAAAATAAATTCCTATTTTGAGTATCTATTATTTAAGATTAGTATTAAGAAAATATTTTCTGTTGAAAATAACAGTTATTTCAAAAAGCAAATTAATTGAATAATCACTTTTCTTAGCAACAGAATATTTTTCTATATATGAAAAATTAATCAATTATAATATTTTTTGTATAAGAAATTAATTAATCATACTCGAATATGAGAATAATAAACTATATATTGATCGATCGATCTTAAGACTTAAATTTTACGCTTTAAAATCTCATTGTAGAAGTCGCTTAAGGCCAATGCCGCAGTGGCGTAAGTACGACGCGGGGCGCCGACGCCTACTCTTATGCAGCCCGGAGTGCAGAGCTGCAAGCGTGCTGCGCGAGTCTGCAGGAGGCGGCGATCGATTACTTTTACCGGTAGAAAGGAGTAAAGCGCGCGCGGCAGCGGCGGCGGCTCCGCCTCGTGCTCTCCAAGATTTCTCTTTCTCCCCGAGAGAGCGTAGATATACGATATTTAATGGCAACGATCGTTGTTTCCGGTGCAAAATACTTGCTGTTATAAACTTCTATTAGCGCTGCGTCTCGCGTGTCGAGGTGTGTTACTTATTGTCGCCGTTAACGTTTCGTTAGCGAGACGGTTTCCACGCTCGCGGCTTTGAACAATGAATTGAGCTTTCAATTCGCTCTCTCTCTCTCTCTATCTCTTTCCATCATCTCCTATGGTCCAAATCGAGGAAATGCCCATACAAATAACGTAATTTGGAATCATCCGGCACGAAGTTTAATGTAGCGCTGTAATTTTAATCGTCGTGAATTTAAGCGTGATAATTCACCGCGCACAAGATATTTAAACTCGACGCATTTATGTATTATAACGCACGAGCGTATATGAAAAAGCATAATTTATAATATCGAGTTAGTATGTAAATTTACTAATGAAATTTATTTCATTACGTGTTAGCATGTCGCAATGAGAAGCAAATGTTATTGTCATTTCGATTATCGTAATTATTATTCAATTGCCAAGCGCTTCGAGCACGCGGCGCGTAATTCAACTGGACGTCAAAATAATTTTCGGCGAATCAGAATGTCGGCCGCGCTCAAACGCGATCAACGTGCAGCCGCGCGCTTGAAATTCCACCAAGAAGCGAGCTCGCACAATCGAACCCATTGAGGTTAACGCATACTTTGACCGCGGTGAATATCTATTTTTAACGTAATGGCATCTCTGTGGCTGACTGCCGCATCCCAGCGATCGAGAGTACCAATAGTCAATAAGACGCGTCGTGTGCTGTCCGGCGAGTGTGTACGCACGCGGTGAAATTTCCCATGAACGAGCGAGTGCACGCCGCGGGAGATAAGTGTGAATTAATGGCCGTTTGCCCCGAGGTCGAAAGGTCGAGTACACCAAATTGATACCGAACAATGGGAGAGCAGACACAGCTGCCCGCTTCTAATAGCCGATACGTAACGAACGATCGTCTACGCACGCCGGAAAAATTACATTGAGCTGTTTAACCCTTCACCTCTCTTCTTGCACACGCTTGCACTCGTGCTCCTACAACGTGCATCCTATTTGCGCACGTCGGAAAAACATCGAATCATTCTATCGGTGGATGCGAAACGAGTCAATGTATCGTAATAAGTACTTTTAACCTTAGAATGCTATCGCTATTGAATAATAGTCCTATCGATATGTAAATTTTATACGCACATGAATATTATACTATTGTGCTAAGAAAAGTTATTATTCAATTTATTTTCTTCCCTTTAAAGTAACTTTTTAAAGATTATCATTAATAAAGAATTTTTTCTTGATATAATAACCTTAAAATATACTCTTATTACAAATTTTAGAAACCTCATTATTATGTATTCGAAACAAGAATTTATTTTCTTTTGAAAAATATTAAAAAATTGATCGAAGAAGCGACTTCGCAAGATTATTAAACTTATTAAGATTCAGAATAAATTTTCAAAAATTTAATAAACTTATATATATATAATTGAAATACTTTAGGGGGAAACAAGTATTATTACTTGCGTATAGCATGTATTTTTCTATTATATGTACAAAGAGAAATGGGCCACTCTTAATTAATGTAATACAAGCTTTTCATTCAACACTTTCAATGGTAAAATATTTATAATCTAAACTTTTACAACAGATAATCAAATTATTAACTTAGAAGGAAAGAAAGAATAAGGTATCAAATTTAATCTTGAAGTAATATATAGGTTTTCTAAAACTTTCAGCTGGAACCTCACTCTAAAGAATGATATTTCACTCTTAATAAATTGAAAATTTAACTATTCTTTTTCAAGACTAATTCAATTTTCACCCTTCAGAGTGAGCGATTCAACTCCAAAAAATTTAGACAGCATGTTGTGTGAGTGTATCTCCGGATAAATTAAACTGAAATAAAAAATACAGCACAAAATAGTAATAGGAAACTTTTAAAAATTGAAATCACTTGTCATGCTTTCTGGTATAATAATGACCATCCAATGTTTCAAATTGATAATATGATACAAACGAAATTTTTAACAGCTCCGTTTGTCCTAGCAAAGCAGATTGGCTTTCTTAATGACCATGAAGGCTTAACTTAGCGCTCAATGACCTCGTTCACTCGTATGTTTTACGTATCAATAGCATATTCTAAGGTTAATAGCCAGAGTCGATATCGTACAGACCGTATCGACAGATGGAAACTTGACGTTAAATCAATGTTTTCTCGACTTGCGTACTCAGCAATGAGGAGAGAATCTCTGTATAATACTCGAAAAAAAAAAAAATACTATAATGCAATAAAGTTTAATCTAAGAAGCTGCGCGACGCGCGCGATTCACGCTTATCTGAAATGCGACACTCCACCGGGAAGTGCGCGGGGAATAATAAGATTAATAAGGCACACCGTATAATTTATTTGCTTTCATAATAAAGTCCGTTACTCGAGCTCCGCGGACGAACGCGAACGTTTAGTTTGACTCGGGCGTTACGACGAGCGAACAATGACGTATTGCGGTGGTGGTGCAACGACTAAACGCCACCGCTGCGTGTCTATTTTCGTTGGATTAAACCACCGTCATCGCCTAACATAGCGATAAGTTATCCGCGCGCGCTTACAAATCGAAAAGGCTATACGATTATTTATACATTCGACACGTTCCAAGGCGATGCCCCCCCGTCATCGTGAAAAAAAGTTCCAGCGTATTCCGTGAAATTACTGTGTGCACGAGCGAGAGGAAAAAAATATGCGCATGAATTAAATCGTTGCCGCGGCAAGCAACGAAGTGCAGCTGCTCAAATATACGAAGTTTTACTTCTGGTATCTTTCATTAAAATGGAAACACCGAAACTCGTGGAAAGTCCGCGAGCAATACCCGTAATACTGTCGATCGGAGAAGACGAAGTCTCGAAATTCTGCTCAAAATTGCATTACACAAGTTCGAAGTAACAACGTGTTCCGCAAGAAACAGGCCGGATTTCGAGAGCTCCTCGGTAATGCTAATTCGCTCGGTAAAATGTCGAATACTCTGACGGGAATACCTTGCCTCGAAGTCAATCGCACGTCTCGGTTTAGCGGAAAGGAAAGATTTTGACGTTCTGGCGTTTAAACGAAATATTACAACGCGGCGCGGTCCGTCGGAACGTAATAAGATCGCGAGAGTAGAATTCTGGAACAGAGCCAAGATGGTTGCTAGAGGATCGAGATCGGTCTTAAAGTGGAACTTCAGTCCTCGTGAAATGTGTCGGCTCCTGGTCGAACGGCTTTATTAACATTTATAGCCCGGATTTAACGACGAGTTTACTATATAAATTTCGCAACTTCGTGATCCCGCGGAAAGCACCGAAAATGGCTGGTACCTTTTAATCCTTCACAGATTACGCACCTGAAATTTGTATACCTCGCTGTTTTTGCATATTTTACAGTCCGAATTATGCAGATATTTGTTATGTCACTCGATATTGAGTTAACGAATTAAAAAAATAGCGTCTTTAGACTAGATATATTAAGATAAAATGATGTATTTAGGTTATATTATACAATTTTAGGTGTTAATAATTTTGACACATACACGCGATAAATGGTATTTAAAGATTTGGATTCTGAAACATTTTTTATGTGTATACTCGATATTGAGTTATATAATGCATTAAAATAATATCTGTAGAACCATAGATTATATTAAGATAAAATAATGTATTTAGATTTAAACAATTTTAAACGTTAATAATATAATAATTTTAAACACATAAATAATAAACGGCATTTAAAGACTTGGAATATATTAAATTAATATTTTTAGACTGCGATTACGTGATTAAACTTCTAAACACTGTTTGCAATGCCCCTCTTCATCATATAAATATTCAAAGTTATTAAAGTTCAAAGCTGCACACGGACTTTGTATAATAAATACCTTGCATATTTATAATTAGATTAATAAGACCATACGCTAAATGCGGAGAGAATTATCATTGGAGCTATCGGCATGAAAACTGTGCAGATAGGGATGTACTCTCGAGGGATAATTAGTCTACAGGTCGTGCAATTGTTAGCGCTCGATTCGCAGTAGCTAACAGGGTCAGCGCGTGTTAATCAAGACCACTGCAGAACGGAAGAATAGCGGGACGTAGCCTTTAATCCATTTGCGCTCATGAGCATAAACCGTCTATTATCAGCCGAGGCAATTCCAACTGCGATGAAGCACAGCCTGAGAAAAAAAGTGGCACACGCTCGTAAAGGGCGTTTTAAGTTCTTTAAGCTTCTCCAACAATTTCATTCCGCCATTACAACATTCCGTTCTGTCGTCGAGAATAAATCTTGATTAAATTCATTTCGCTCATCCGCTCGCGTTACACCTCCTTTAACAACTATACTCCGGCACTTATACAGTACACTTCCTCAATTGAGAGAAAAGTTCGCTCATATATAAGGATTAAAAAGACCGCCGACGCAAAAATGGATGGAAAAAAAGCGTCGGCGTAATGCGCGCGAGAACAAGGCTTTGGACTTGGTTGACTTCCGTGGTAACGACCTGGCAAAGGAAGGGAAAAAAGGAGGTAGGAAAACGAGAGAAAAGTCATCACGTAACGTCGATCAACCGGAAACCGGTGTGTTGCGCGTTTACCTTTCGCGGTGTGTAATGACGTGCGCTAATTGTGGCACGAGACGCTCGCCTCGCATTACACACGTTCGCACACGATTGCATCACGGATGCGTGCCAGTTTCTGCCTACATGCGGCCTTGAAACGCGATGTCAATGTCGAGCCATTTACTCTTCCGTTTTCATTTTTCTTCCTGCTTTCGTATTCGCGGTTCACCTTTCGCTTTCAAAATACAACTCGATTAGTTCAGATAATACTGACAGTGATAGATATAATTCGTACAAGATTAAATTCTCTTTGTTCTGTCAGAAAATAGGATCGATATATTAATAAGGCAATCATATTTGTTAACAACAGATATTATATTCTTGAAAAATATACTCTTGAGTGGAAAATTTTTGAACTAGAATAAAATGATCTCGGACCTCAGTTTTGTGCCAAATATTATGACGTCAGCATCGTGAGTTATAGCATCGAGTAAAGATATTCCAACACACGAATACATAAATTTAAGTTTATATACTCTTATCTGAAGACAATAAGTCAATTTTATTAAATTCAAGCTAGGAATCTTATCTGAATACTGTTTTATGCGCTAAAAAGCATCATCTACAATGAGATTTTAAAATATAAAAGTCTGAAGCTTTAAGCTGTTAGAAATTAACCGATCATAATCGAAGCTTCTTACATTCAACTGTGAATAGTCAAATTCTTACGAGCTTAAAGCTTAATGTGTAGACGTCGCTTATTGAGGTTGCGTTATAAGGTGAAATATATTTTTGTCTCGTTATCAGAAATTCTTTCTGAGAGAACGAGATATAATAATTTTTAAGAACTAGACGAAGAGTCGTTTTATACTTGAGTTTACTTGTCTTCTTATTACTATAAGTAAATAATAAACTTCAATTTTTTTTCCTATTCTATTCCATCAAACGCGCATATGCCTTATACTTATTATTCTTGAGTTGTACTTTGCTTTCATTCTTCTTCAAGCACACATATAGCTCATAAAAACGTTTATAATGTACGTGATCGGAGTATATTGAGCTCAGGTCTGTGCTAAACCTAAATAACTGCGAATCAGTCATTTCTACGAGACCTAAATCGACTCTTCTTTAATTCGCAGTGACACATATCTCGTGAACACTCGACGTGATACAAAATATGTGTATGTATATAACGAAACGTTAATGCCGAACACGTGCTGTTCATTCAAGAGAGGATAATTTTCTGCACAGACGGCACTGATAAGTGCTTGCATGAGCTGTATGTGAAAGAACATCGTTGTACCTCTTCGTCGACCAACATTAACTGATTGAGTATAGCTAAGCCTTGAATTTAAGCTGTACACATAGCGGTGTACGTAATCTTCAACGTGAGTGCTTTCAATGGGCAACAAATTCGAGACTACTTGCTAATATAACAATGCATGAGTATATAATTTGTATGTAATAAATATATAAATGTATGTAACAAATCCATTTCTTCCTAAATGTTTTGTAAATTTGTATAGTCTCTTCACATATTCGTTTATGAAGCAAATCTTTTCTTTAATGATTCGGGAACACAAAATGGTTCGAATAATTAATCTAAACATGGAATTTAGCTGAACGTTAAACTCTAATAGAACAAAAAATTCTAATAAGAGCAAGATGACGTTAAGTAAATGTCATTCTAAGAAAAATCATGACTTATATTAACTAAAAAGCTTTTTAATTAAAAAATCGCTTAAAAATTATTGTTAAAAATTTATCACCAATTACGATTTAATAAAAATATGAAGAGATACGAGGTTATATGGAAATCTGGTATGGGCAGATAATTACCAACAAATAAAATTTAATCAATTAATCAATCATTAAGAATTATTATAATTTTTCCTAAATTTATACTTTCGACGACAATTTTATAATAAATTCTTAACATGACAAACAACATGATTTTTCAATGAATTTTTAATTAAAAATCTCTTAGAAATGATTATCATGTCAAGAATTTATCATAAAATTATCGTCAAATATGTATCAAATGATATTACCATAATTTTTCCTAAAATAACTTCTACTTGATGTTATCATGATTTTATTACGATTTAGATTCTATCTAAGAAATCGTAAATGTCTTAAGATATTCGGTCTGAACTGTAAGTAAACTATCGTTATCAGAGCTAGGAAACTGTGGAAACGCCGATGATAGACATGTTTTGTGCCGTGCCGAAAACACTATGAACAGCCAGCAATTTTAGCGCGATCTTTGACCCACGTTGACCGAGAAAGAATAATATGTTTCCCCATTCCGCGCTCGAAACGCTCGTATCGCGCGTTAGCATTGTAAATATTATATTCGCGTCACGCGCATGATACACAATTCAAACAAAGTCCTATTTCACGGTATGCGCCGCAATTTGCGCGCTTGTAGCGTTTATGAATCATTTGCCGCGTCACAACATCACCTATGTTACATAATAAAAGGTAGTGTGTCGCGTAGCAGAGTAGCAGACGAGAGCTGCACGTGGGAAACGTCCTCGAAACTGACACCAAAAAAATTTTCTATCGCGGTTTTGCAAGCACGACTCGCAACATGGCAGAATCGAAGTTTTGGTTAGTCAGGAGATACTGCTGACTGCAATTCTTAAATATATATGTAGAGTACGTGCTATATATATATATCAAGTTCCAATCTTTAAATAGAAAGACAAACGGAATTATACACATCAATTCCAAGAATGTCAGCTTTAGAATCAAGGATGCTTCCGAGAACGTTCGACAATTTGTCAACTGCACCAATTTTAACGGTGGAAAATTTTAGAAAATGAGATCCGAACGGTTCTACATGCCAGAGTTGACGCGAACCGCGTCATCCTCACGGTCGCTCTAATTCGCGTTATCTTCATAACAGAATTGTCACAAATTGTTCGTCCTAAAATTCCGTAACTTTTCCTTGACTTCCAGACAAAATTTCACGATTTTCCTCGATGCTTTCAATAATATTTTGAAAGTTTTATCCAAGTATTTTCCTGATTTAAAAACTAACAAATATTTTACAGAAATTTAACATGGCAATGTAAATTGTTACACAGAGGAAAATGGTTTGATTGAAAATAGACAAACCAAAATTTTGATTAAATTAGTTAGAATTCCGGTTATCTCAACTACAATTTTAGTAGATTCAACTAGAAAATTTTCTGATTAAATTTACTGAGATTCTAGTTGAGATAACTGGAGCACTGAGATTAATTTGATCAAAATCTTCTGGTTTGTCCATCTTCAATCAAACCATTTTTCTCAGAGTATTAGTGTTGGTAACACTGCTCGCATGTAATTGTTCAGTTGGTAATATTTCAAAACTGCGTAGGTATTATGTATGCATATATTAAACTTCTTCAAAATCAAGAATTTTTATTTCCCAGAAAATTTTGCAAATATTTCCTAATATTTCCCTTCATTATTATTATTTCTAATATATTTCTTATAATTTCTAATTGCGTGACTACTCTGTATAATCAAGACTAGACACGCGGTCAACGAAAGAGTAAAAAATTATTCGAATAAAGCGACTGGTATTATGAAGACAGGTAGAACGAGGCAAAAAAGTCAAGGCTCTTGTCGCTTGACCTTCGCCGTAGCTTGATCAAACTATCTGAAATCGTAACTAGCCGACCATTTTCCAGAATTCCGTGATTACGTGTCATCTTGTGATTACGTACAGTACTTATACGTTGAATAAATTATCGATCTCATCTTAATTCATGTCAGTTAAACAAGAAATTATCACGTTTATCTTGTACGAATTTTCTAATTGTGCATTAGAAAATTGTACAACACACTGTGTTGTACAAATATATGTGTATGTTATAATTTATAAATCTTTATAAATAAAAATATATAAAATTTCTATTCTTATAAACTAAAAGAATTGTCTACACAGGGAAAAAAATAATATTGTATTAATAACATTAACTGACAGCAGTCTAAAATAATTCAAAATAATCTTGTTAATTCATTGACAGCAATAAAAATATGTGTCCGTTATATCAATAAAATATTTAATTTGTCGTCACTTTTCATTTTCATACTAGCTTAAGCTTTTCAGTAAGTAAGAAACCAGTACTTCTAGAATTAATAATACTATTGTTGAATAAACAAAGTTATTTTTAGATTGCTGTTTATTAATGCTGTTATTACAACATCATTTTTCCTATCTAGAATAGTCTATATGTAAAGTACATACAGATTCACAATGACTGCAAAGAAAATTACGGCGGCGAGTTGGAAAATTGCGCAACGTTTCGACCTGAATACGTAATACGATAAGTATCTTTGTAAAAAAAAAAAAAAAAAAAAAAAAAAAAAAAAAAAAACCCGAAGAGTCGTCTATAGAATGATGGAGTTGATACGAAAGTGGGTACGGATTTGCAGTGGTCGCGAGGAAAATTACGGTGGCGTGTTCAGTGATAAAAGTATACCGCACTACGCGGGGCAGATCGATGCAACTTTTTCCACTCGCGCGATTATCTCGTTTCACCGCTTATACGGTGATAAACGGTAAACCCCAAGATGCGGCCAAAATTGGATAATAACGAGCAGAAGCTGCGTGTTCGTACATTTTTTTTTTCTCATTTCGTACTTTTCTCTCATTTTTTTTTTTTACGATTCATTAGATAAGATAAACTGTGTACATTAAAATGAGACTGCGATGGAACACGGATTAATGATTGACAAGATTTCACTGCCAGCCCATTTCCGACACACTCGCGTCTAATGAAACTCAGCGTGACTTGCCCTATTTTAATATACTTGACTGCGATATTCACTTTAATTTCCATGTAATAATTCCAATCATATTTCATTTTTGTACACTGAGAATCCCATTTGATTGACTCGACTAATCTCTTATTTGAATATAGACAACAAATCCTTGGTTGATGCAATAAAATAATTTAGTCGCAGCAAAAAGTTTGGTAATTATATAATACTTTACCTCTTTCTGATAATATAAATTTTTTGCTTCAACTAAAATATTTTATTGCACAGTAAAAATTTATTTATCCATATCCAAACAAGAGATTAATCGATTCAAATGAGATTCCCAGTGTAATTACCTATTAAGGATAATTTAAAAGCGAAGGGCCGAAACTAATTAATTATGTTATTTAATAAAGAATTTGAATTCGCACACAAACCTCTAGCATTGGCTCTGATTGATATTTGTACTTTTGTGATTTATAATATATTTTTTAGAGTCTTTTATTATTTTTTATTTTCTATCGATATATTTTATGGTGTTTTCACGAGAAACATGACGAAACGTGGAAATACTATATTCCAACGAATAAATTCGAGTTGTGTGGTCGAGATTAATAATGCGGATAAATCGAAATTGTGGACTGAACTGTATACATGAGTAATATACGATATTTGTTAATTAACGATTATAGCAATATGTCTTCATCAAATATTCAAATTCGGGATATAATGTAATTATGATTACGTATACTATTTCACATGCATTACACCGAGCATAAATTACATGACTGACGCACCTTGCTATATAGCAAGAAAATAATTACTATTATTAATGATAATATTAGCATCATATGTATAATAGAATAATCAAATTGTTCGTTCAATAATTCTAATTTTGTAAAATACGCGTGTGATATTATAACGTAACGTTATACGCAAATCTCGATTTAGCAAGAAATATAATCCATTCTCTACACAATCTATTCTTAAAATATTCTCGTATTTATTTAAAAAAAAGAAAAAAAAAAGGTCACGTGACCGCGAGAAAGAACCACACAGACAAGTTGAGATCGTAGCCTTCGACAAACAAAAATGTACAATTTATTTCGAGTCTACAATCACGTGACCGCGCCAGACGCGTCGTTGACGTTCACTCACCCTGGAGATGCGCAAGGGTTGATGCGTGTCGCAGCCGCCGTGCATGCGGAAGCCCCACGGGGACCCGCCGTAGAGGGTGACTTCTCTCGCGCTCATCCCGCGTCGGCACCCCCGCTCCTCCTCGGCGACACGCGCATCCGATTTTTCCCGCGTCGCGTCGCGTCGCGTTTTGTTACGTCGCGGCGCACAGTAATCGGCGTGAGAGATACGCGGGTTAAGTTCGCGGCATTTGGGCTCGCGTCGCGAATCGCCGCGCGGGGAAGAGACCGCTTGTCGACGCGTTAACGCGCGGGGCGCCGCGGTGACGATTTTATCACTCCGCGGTTATATCACGTGAATTCTCTGGCGTCGCCACGCTGAAACGCGACGACGACGGGTCAGCTACGCGCGCGAGGCCGGGGTGAGAAACAGCGTCGTTGTCAACGACGGCGACGACGGGCGCCGATTACGCCCACTGATGCAAAACGCGACGGCAATCACCCGCACGCGCGCGCGCGCGAGACCCACACTCGTCCGTGGCTCGCGTTGGACTGACACGGCGCGTCCTTCCTCCCTCCCGCCCCCCACCATTACGCCCCCGCGCGTAGTAATCCACGCGCGTACGCGTCCCCCGCTCCCACCCCCCATTCGTCCACTTGGGTCGTTTCGTACTTCGCGAGGGTGCGTGCGCCCACCCCAGGACCGTTATTCGGAGATTCTTCCTGTGCGTCGCCCCGAGCAAAATTTCTCTTCTCACCATGCGATTTTTTTTTTTTATGACATTGTTTGGCAATGTGAAATCGTCCTTAGGCTTGGTTTCACCCACCCTAAGATTATAATCTCGGTTCAATTATCTTTTTTTGTGACGACTGTTTATATGTTGATTAATTAATTTCGATTCAACTCCTACTCTTCATCTTTCTGTAATTCTTAGAAAAAAGATGAAAAGTTCGTTGAACCAAAATTAAAATTAAACTACATTGGTAGAAATAGACATTAGAATAATTACATCGAAATCAGGCCTAATCGACAGAACTTAAAAGTATAACATAACGTCAATGTTATAAAGTTTATATTCGCGCATTGCTTAAAATTCTTAAATATTTTTGCACTTAAAACGTGATAAATATGTATATTTCAAGCGTCGAAAAAGGAAAAAGCAAAGATTCTGAGTGTCGACATTATTATGAGATGTTTTAATCCTTTTTTTCATAACATTTTCTCTCGAAAAAAAGACGTTACACACAATATGCGATATTTTAAAATTTCTTTTTGTTTAGATCCAATTCTGGTCTTACCTTGTCTTCTATTTCACACGCGCTTTTATCATACTTTCGCGTTTTATTATTGTCTTCCCCACAGCCATGCGTTCTCCTGGTATTTTCACGCGCAATCAGCGCCGGACTACCTCTTGGCTCGTTTCTCACGAATCTGTTTTTTTTTCTCTTCCTGAACGAAAAGGGAATTTGTTATGTGCTTTATTTACACGCTTCGACAGTTCAGAACAACTCGTTTCTCTTTACCGTAAAGACTACGATCCTTTCTTCTTGACATCCTAGAAAATAAAATGAATCGGTTAGATATATGTTGCGAATCAAATAAAATATATTTTCCTATACAATACAGAAACCTTCAGGAACATTGTTACAATGTTTACAATGTAATCGCAATATCGTTGGAGTATTGTAATCAAGACTAGATATATATTTGAAATATTTTATACAAAATACAGTTTTTGTAATAAAAGTGTCTTTTATATTTTATATTTCAGTGATACACATAAAAGTATTACATTTTTGTATTTAAAATTTAGGTTAAAAGTTTCATGTATTTTGTAATTTAATAATAATTAGATTAATTACCAATCTTGGTATTTAAAATACAAAATATTAATTTTATGTACTCCTATAAAATATAAAATATAAAACTTTTTCAGCTTCATTGAATTGAAATACAAAATGCAATAAGTTACAATTTTGTTTTACCATTTTTCAAATAAAAGTACATATTTTAAATACATGCCCGTAAGAAATTTACATTGCTATAAAAAATAATCTGTTGTATGACTTTATATGAAATTTTTCTTTATACTTATCAATTTCTCTAGTAGTACAATTATTGATATAATATTGATTAAATATCAGCTCACCATTAGTCAATACATTTCAAATGTTTAACTGTGTATTTTAATATGCATCGTCGATAAATTGCTACTAGATTTTACTTGTTAATATTGATAAATCCTTCTGGAATGCAATTCTCGACTATATTTTTTCAAAATTAATATTCTTTAATATTTAAAGACACGAAAATAGCAGCGGAATTAGAAAACGAAGGCAGATATCGAGGGCAGGACATGATCGAAGATATTAAAAGCGTGACCGAGGTTATATTGTCGAGATAAATTTGTAAAACTTAAAAACAAATGTCTATGCAATGCATTGAAATGAAGACTATAACTCTACCTTAAATTTTTATCCATTTTACTTTATTTGTATCGATATAATATAATATATACGTGGTCAATTCGACGAAGATCAGACTCCATTTTGTCAAAAGAAATTTTAGCGCTGTTGCTGAAGTTGACCGCACGATTGAAATCGATATATCGCGAGTATCGATTTTAATTTGTTCACGCGAGAAATCTCGGCAAGATGGCGGTACGGTTCAACGTTAGAAAAAGAACATGGCAGCGTGACGGTGACACGCAGTGACACGCGTGGTTATGTTTGTATACCTGGACCTGCGTACTTCTTTGACACATTTCCCACATTCGAGAAATATAATAACTGAATTTTTAACTTGATATCGCTTGATATTGCAAAAACTGGTTGTGAGCAATCGTCTCACGATTATTGTGTTCACCGAATCGCGATGTTTGCCAATACAAACAGAGGTTCTGCCGAAAATGGCAAGAATCGCTTCCATGGACCAAGGAGAAGAGGTAATTTATCGTTTATAACACTATATTATTGTTCATAATATTATTATTTATAATTTTTGATAACGAACATTTCGTGCCGCAATTAAGGGCGACTTCGACCAAATTCTAATTAATTTAGTTGGCGATTTATGAAATTCAACCAACAGAATCATTTAAGTCTTTTAAGATAAATTCTCTAACAGTTTTCTTAATCTTTTTTAATTTAATAGTTTTATTCATATTATTTAAAATACAAAAAAAATATATATATATAATATATAAAGCATATAAAATATACGCAAATATAACAATAAACTAAAAAATAAATTAATATGTGTATTTTAAAAAATTAATGCAAAAACAAATAAATAATATTTTAGATCTCCTACATGTTTCGGCTTTATATTAAGCCTTCTTAATTCAGATATAAAAAAAATTATAAAATTACGTGCAAAAAAATTAAAGCTAAATATTTGCTGATTTATTTGTAATGCTGATGAATGTTCAGAGACATGGAAATTGTTCATCATGCGATTGGTTGACCGAATGTGAAAATTTCTTGTTATTCTATGTAAGAGAATACAAAGAAAATAAAATTATATAATAATGATATTGAAAACCAGCAATATAAGACGTCTCTCTTAGTTTATCATTATTTGACTTTTATATGCTCTATATATATATTTTTTGCATTTTGAATATTAAGAGTCCTGTACTATTTTATCTATTTTATATTTAATTTAATAATTTTATATATATTACTTACTAAAAATAGTATCGATTAAGTTAATCAGAGTTACGTTAAAGTCAGCTTAAAAAGCGATTGTTTCTTTAAAGGTGGTTATCACAACAAGTCTAACAGACGGAACTTCAAACGCATCTTAGACCGTTCACCACGAGAAAATGTAAAGAGAAGCAAATTGGATGTTGGCAGTAGACTGAAAGAATCTGACTTAGGAATTACGGAATATATTGGCAAGCACGTTGGCTTTTTTGCTATAATTAAAGAGAGGTACAAGGACTTTCATGTCAACGAGATAGATCTTGATGGACAAGTAGCAAAGCTGACTCACCAAGACATTCCGCGTAATCCCAGTGACGACGAAAGTATCGAAGATCTGAAGGCATTGGTGTCATCAACAATATGGGACCAGTTGCAAGCTTTGGAAAAGGAAAATCCTTCTAACGTGGAAATTGATGTAACTAACATTGATAAAGTTGGACGTAGGACTATTCATACAATTGCAAAGAAATTAGCGAATGTTGTCAGCCAAACTGTAGATAAAGGCGATAAAAAGTTCCTCATGATTGTGCTGAATACTAAACATGACGCAAATGGTAAGTTGTAGATTTTTCCATATAAAAAAAGACTTTTTTGTGATTGTTATATTATTTTTGATTGTTATATTAGGTCCTAAGATTCGCAAAGATAAGAGAATAGATTGGAGCAGATTAGGAGGAGATTACTGTCACTTTCTGTTGCACAAAGTAAACATGGATACAATAAGCGTTGTAAATCAGTTGGCTGTAAGTTTGCGATTACAGCCGAATAACTTTTGTTATGCCGGTACGAAAGACCGCCGAGCCTGGACGACTCAGTGGATCAGTTTGAGAAAGGTAGAACCGCATAGTATATTGCGAGCGGGTAAAAGTATTCGCGGTGTATATGTAGGGAATTTTAAATACGCTAAAGACAGCCTGAAATTAGGTATGCTGCGTGGTAATCAATTTAGGATAGCGCTGAGAAACGTCTGTGAGATAGACGAAAATATCGAGCAAGCAATGATGTCTTTGCGGAACAATGGCTTTATTAATTATTACGGTTTACAAAGATTTGGATCAGTACCTACTATACCCACGCACGAAATCGGAAAATGTCTACTTCAGGGTGATTACTGTTTTCCATATATATTAGACAACATTTTTATTTAAACAAAGTGTCTTAAAACCGCAAATGTAAATATACAACTGAGTAATTGAAGCTTTAACGATTTGAGCTAGATATTTAGAAAATTTTTTTTTGGTATCTTATATTGCAGAACGAGATATATATATAAATTCGTACCGAAAATAATATTTAAGCACTAAAGATCTATCTTAGACAGCCAAGGTTTTAGTTACCCAATTGTGTACTTTTATATAATTTATGTATGTTGTATTATCTTTTGTGTACTTTTATTTAATTTATGTATGTCGTATTATCTTTTATTAGGTAAATGGCACGAAGCGATTGAACTAATTCTGAAACCGCGGCCAGAAAAGGATCATGAATTGGCGGAGGCTAGACAAATCTATGTGGAAACCAAAGATGCCCATGCTGCCTATGCCAAGCTCAAAAGAATCGATACAATTGAAGCCACGCTTTTGAAAGCTTTACAAATATCGGGTGATAAAAATCCTTTAGGCGTACTCGACTCAGTCCATCGAAACATTCGATTAATGTATATTCATGCTTATCAAAGTTTCGTATGGAATCACATTGTATCGAGAAGAATAAAACAGTTTGGGACAGAAGTGGTCGTAGGTGATTTAGTTTACGACAAACAGCATTGTAAAGAGATTATAAATGACGAAACTACGGATTGTTCTTTGAATGAAGACATTAAAGATAAAACTGATATTACCTCTGTCGAAGAAAAGGATATCGAGTCAACATCGAATGAAGTAAATAAAGAAAATTCGGAGCAGGATTTTCCAATAGTGAAAATTCTTACAGAAGAAGATTTGTCGAATTACACTTTGGCCGACGTAGTCATACCTCAGCCTGGATGGAAAGTTACGTATCCGCCATATGCGAAAGCTTGGTTCGATGAATTTTTAGCCAAGGATGGATTAACTACCGATCTTAAACAAAATATCAAGTGAGTGAGTTTACTTACAAACATAATATTATAATAAATTGTTACTATCGTTTATTCATCTTTCTTTTTAGAAAATACAGTTTAGGTGGTTCTTATAGAAATATATTAGAAATTCCAACGAATTTATCATGGAAGATTGTGCATTATGAAAATAAACATGACGATCTAATCCTAACAGACATCGACGAAATGAGGAAACTTACATCTCCACAGGATAAACCAAGTAAATCAATCACTTCTACATTTATTTGAAACATTTGTTTTAAAAAATGATTCAAACTATATGAAATATTTTCAGATGGAAAGAACAAAGCGTTGATCATAGAAATGTGTTTGAAGTCTAGTAGTTATGCCACAATGGCTCTGCGTGAAATCTTAAAGAATGATACTTCAGCGGAAACGCAGGCCGCTTTATCGGCTGCTCACGATGCAGAGAATATGAAGTCCAGTGCAATCACTGTAAATGAATGTAGCAGCAAAGACTTGGAAATTGAGGAAGATCATAAGGAAAAAAATTTTGATGGATGTCATGATGCCGATACAAAAATGAATGAAACAATGCAGATGAACGGTGTAGAGAATATATCAGAAACATGTCAAAAATTGTAAAATAGAATCATAAATAGTACAGATTATTATTACATATACATCTTTTTAGAAAACAAATTTATAAAATTATACATGCAGCAAGGATAAATCTTTATAATCAATTTGTTAAAAATATTTTAATAAATCAACTAATTATGATGAGTAAGAATTTTGTAATAAATTTTATTAAAGTGTAATTACTAATATTTTTACAGACAAGCAGCCATCAAACCTGCCACGTTTTCAAAATCAATCTTTTCAGTAATATTCTTGGTTTTAATGTTTTCATCTTGATTTGCAACAAAGATGATCGTTTTATTTTCCTCTTTCCAACCATACTTTTTCACCCAATGTTTCAATGTTGCATCTATAAAGAAAAAAGCTTAATAAACTTTACAATTCGTGCAATATTAAAGTAAAAACTGTATATGTCATACCATCCACACCGCCTAGTAATTGTGCCAGGAGTGTTCTATCTATCGTTTGAAATGTGATTCCTACAACATGACACACAAACTTTCTTATCGAATCCTGGAAACCTACAATTCTATCACAAAGCTCCGACATGGACAACATCCTGTCCCAAAAGTGCTGAAAGTCACATCGTTCCAAGATATCTCCCAGATACATGATTTGATTAATAGGGCTTTCTGACATCTAGAAATCAATAAAATTGCATATAAATAACTTAACGCAAAAGAAAATTATCCTGTATGCTTCAATTGAGGCTTACAAGCTTCTCACTGAGCAAGCATTTGCACAATACAAAATCAGTGTGTGGTAGATTAGTCAATGCTTTCAATAATATCTGACACGTAATGTCCATGTTGAATCGATGTGGATTTAACTGATACAGTTTTAGAACAGCCAAATTTGCCTCCAAATCATAAGCATTTTCTCTGGATTGAATTTCCACGTACTTCTCTAAAGTTGTAAGATTATCCGGATTATATCTGAAAACACATTCACTTTAATCAGTACAAGAAAAAAAAATCTAAATAATTATTATAAATACATAATTAGTAATTCTGTGTGTGCATGCATATATGCGCGCGCACATGTGCTTTTTCCATTTACACCAAAATTCAGATATAATTCTCATTTATGACATCATAACTCAGTTGAATGCATGTTTCTTTTCATTATGAAAAAAGAGATTTAACTGAATTTTTACCTACAATCTGCACAAGTTTGAAATCGTATGTTTTACTAGCATAACTGACCAGAATCAATTCAATTCTTCTTGAAATATATTGCTAAATACAAATATCTAAGATGTATATTTTTTCATGTTGATTGAATTTAAAAAGGTGAAATAAGCTAATAATTATATTTGATTCTAATTTATCAAATAGTAAAATATATAAAAAATGTTTTTAGACAAAAATTTTTTATATATTTTATAACTATTATACATATCTAGATTTTTCGAAAGTGTAATAAGTTTGAAAAACTCCCTTATTAAATTTTGAAAGGTCTTTGAATCTTGAAGTCTCAAATTGAACCAATGTAAAATAAATATGTATCTATTAGATTTTTGTTTAACAATATAAAAAAAAGATCAAATAAATTTGACAGTTGTGACAAAATCCTTCTCTGTATCTTGTTAACTCACATTATGTTATACGATAATTTTTTTTAGTACGCAAATAATATGTCACTATCATAAAGTAAAATATAAAATATGTAACATTAGACTCAGTAATCAGCAGCGCTTGTATAAAAACGGAAAGTTGTCATTGTTATCTTTCCTTTTGAGGGATACAGTCAATGTACATAAATGTCATTCTGTTCTTCTCGACAGTCAATGAATAACAAATATAAAACGAAACTAAACTTTTATCGATTGTGTCTCTTAAAAGGATTGTGCACACAATGATAAATTTTTATTTTTTATTCTTATCCAGTAAAACACTTGTGAGTCGCACGTGAACATGTCATAGGAAAATTATTTGTGCGGATAAAAAGTGCAACAGAAATAAAAAAAAACCAAACCTTTCAATGCCTTTCAGCATTCCAGTTACAGTTTGACGCATCGCTTCAGCCATTTCTGACAATAAAAAAATCTTAAACCGTAAATATTGGACGTGATCAAAATCGATCAAAACCACTATTTCGGTCAACACAACCTCAACAGACAATCACAGACAAGGGCATTCATAGATTGGCTGCGTTCAGCAAATTCAACGGAATCAACAATTCTAGTTACATCGAACCAAAAAAACTATCGTCTAGGGAATAATCAAATTAGAAAAACATCGTGTCAATAATCGATATTTCCCAGAAAAATAATCGATGTTAAAATAATCGAATACGAATCGCCCATAACCCATAAGACGAGTATTTATGTTCTGTGATGCCGATGTAATCGTTTTCTGATTTTCTCAGCTTTCAGTCATTTTAAGAATGAACTTTGGAGGCGTGAGCCATTAATTAAAAAAGATTGAGTGAATAACGACGTTCAACGAGCATGGCCAAGCATCATCCGGATTTAATCTTCTGTCGCAAGCAACCGGGAGTCGGTGAGTTGAGGTTAAGTCTAACCTGTGTCTAACTCCATCACAACAAAACATTTTATTTTAACAATTATCTTTTTTTTTAGCCATTGGTCGATTATGCGAGAAATGCGATGGTAAATGTGTCATCTGTGACTCCTACGTAAGGCCGTGCACCTTGGTTAGAATATGCGACGAGTGCAATTACGGTTCTTATCAAGGACGTTGCGTGATATGCGGTGGTCCCGGCGTATCGGACGCGTATTATTGTAAAGAATGCACGATACAGGAAAAAGACGTAAGCAAAGACTTTAATTCATTGATTGATCAATCACACATGCGTAAATGTAACTTTGCTCTATAAAAGTTGCATCTACACATAATGCATTAATTAATAGATAAATTAAAGAAAACTTTTACCCCACCCCTCTCCCTCTCTAATTCTATATTAGTTTATTCTTTTCAACTAAATTCCTTATAAGAATTTAATATTGGTCAAATTATTATCAAATGATAGTAATAAATTATTTGAAGTATTGAGCAACAATGCTGTTAATAATTAAAATTAATGATTAATTTATTTTCTTTCATATTGACTAATATATCAGTTTTATTATATTTACTTTAATCTCAGTTCAATTTATTCTTTTTTTAATTGTAAGAATTAGAGAAGGATAAACAATAAAAATTAACACATTAAAATTGATCCATAAAACAGACATGAGACTTAGTATGTTTACAAATTCTGTGTTCAGTGTATATTCATGTTTTTAGAGAGACGGATGTCCCAAGATAGTCAACTTAGGAAGCTCAAAGACAGATCTCTTCTATGAGAGAAAGAAATATGGATTTAAAAGAAGATAATTACACTTTTTCTATATAGAATTTTTCTTAAAATAACATTACGAGAGCACCAGGTAATTTATTTTTTTTTATAAAAGTATCGTTACAGTGGAACATAATTTTCTGTTTTGCAAGATGTAATGATAGATAATTGTGGATACCTTTATATTAAACTACACTCTGTAAACTTGAATATAGCAAAGACAAAATTATTCAGCGAAAATGTTTTGTAAAAATAAATATTCAGTTTGTTACATAAAATACTTATTATTCTTGCCATGTAAATTATTTTTGAAAATATAATTCGTTAAGGAGGCAAATAAAAATAAATTTTTGTTGCACATTTGTATCAAATCAAATGGAATAATAAATGTAGAGTGTAATGGCAGTAATGCAAAATCATAGAAAAAATACGTAATTATATAAAAATACAAAAATGTCGAAGAGAATATCTTTCTAAAAACATCAAGCTATGTTAAAATTAGCAGTGGTTTTTCCGATGGTAGTTCTTTCATTTCTTGTATCTCGACGATCTCCTGTTTTATAATATTCCCTTTCTCATCTATGTCATCGATAGATATTAAAATATTAGATATAACAGGTACAATCTTGTCAGCGTCGTTCTCCTCAGTTTCCTTTTGTGAATCCTGTGCAGCTTCCATTTCTTCTTCCACATTATCCTCGATTATCTGGAACACATCATTATATGATTTCCAACGTATTGTAATAAAACTATTGAATAACGTTAAATTATCATGAAACTCACTTTTACTGCTGTCAACGAGGTAGTTTGATTGAGTTCTATTTTAAATTTTTTATCTGGTAAATCCGCCTCTTCGACAGGCACCATGTTTTCTTCATCCACAGCCTCGTATCGAACCTTCTGTATCCTATAACACCCGTCTTCTTCCTGTGTATAATGGAAGCGTTTGTGGCCACTAGGCAATTGTAATTGATGGGCTTCTACAAGGTGTTTTGTCAACCTAGAACTCGTCCGATATTTAATCGGGCATTCGTGGCAACAATACCATCGCACTGCTAAACTATGTACTCGTTCTAAATGCCTGTAATATATTTAACAATCAAATAAAGAATAAGTTATTAACGAAGAGCTTTATGATTACCTATCCAAGATGTAAGCTCCCTTGCACGTGTAAAGACATCCTTCAAAGTAACAAGAAAAATTCGGTCCATTAGTATGGACAGTCATGTGAGTATCAAGATCCTGTTGAGACTTAGCAGCATGCGAACATAATTGACATGGATACGTTCTAGTTGACATGTGACGGTATCTGACGTGTTTTGCCAAGCCAGACGGCGATTCACAGCTCATGTCACATAGAGTACATTTATAATTGAATACATGGGATCTCATATGATCGCGCAAGATTCCTTCGGTCGGATAAAACTTGTTGCAATGCGAACAACGAAATCCCTGCACTGTAAATTTAAGACATATTTTAAAAACAAAATGTGAAAGAGATGCCGGAATGTATAATGAATTTATTACCTTCCAAGGGAATTTGTCGCTGGCAATGTATGTGAAATTTTGTATTTGAGGCAAACGTGACACCGCAATCCGGACAAGCAACTATTTTCTCTTTCGTATGACATCTTAGATGATCTCGTAATTTGTACCAGCTAAAATATTTGCCATTGCATCCAATCCATTTGCAATCGATTCCATTTTTGACTTTGTTGCTACGTGGGTAATTCGTCAAGTGTACAGTAACATGATACAAGTACATTTGGTAATTTGTGAACGATTTCAGGCACTCTTCCCATCTGCACAAATGTGGAGGTGGGGAATCTAAAATATTCTTCCATTCTGCATCTCTATGACATTTCTGCAAAAAAATGTTTGATTTTTTGTTCCATTGATGACCAATATGTGGAGTTTTCGAACAATAGACACAGTAATCATTTCATCTTTGTTTGAACTAGAAATTGTAAAGTTGATATAATATTAGGTACCTCGCCTTGACTGAGTATTGCTCTTTTCAATTATTTATGTTTAACATTTAATATTTAAGATTAAGAAACAAAGATATAATGATTCACTGTTTTATCTGTGTTTCTTGCTAGAAAATATCCATCGTTACTTACAGGTAATTTGATTTTTGCACGAACATTGGACCCAATACACTTCAACTTGGTGTGATAGGCATGATAATTAACATGCCGTATTATTTCGTCGCCTACATCGATGTTATATGGACAATCTTTCCACTGACATACGTAGACCTCATTGTCATCTTTTATACTTATCTGTATGTTAGGTATGTGACTCGAGACATGCCTCAAAAATTGGTCCAAATGATTGCTGCGAAATGTGCACTCCTTCCACTCGCAGACCAGATCCAGTACCTCGTTGTTCAGTTGTGTTCTCACTTTACGTTTCTTCCCGCCACACTCTGAGACGGAGTCGAATTCTGAGTCTGTGATACACCAATCATCATACTCCAATTCATCTGGCTTTTGGAAGTCTTCTTTGATATAGATGCAATTCTTCTGGGATTCCACCCAGTTGCTGCATCTATCTAGTATTACTTCGTTTGCTATTAGAGAGTTTTGTTCCTCTAGATCTTCCATTGTGCAAGAACAATAATTTTAGACTATTATAGGTTTTGTATTCGTATTAGTTAATAATTCTAATGTTGTGTCTCATACCTGAAATATGTTAAGTAATGTATTAGTCAAGGATGCATACTTTGTGAAACTTTTAGATTAAATCTCATTCTTAGAGACTGAAAATTGAATCACTCGTTTTCAAGACTGGTTCAATTTCAATCTTTAAGAGAGTGAGATTTCACTCTTATAAAATGTAGAGTATACTTTAATAATGATTATCCATATCAAATCTCAAAAAAGAATGGCTAAATTTTTAATCTTTAAGAATGAGATTTCATTCTAAGTTTTGGAAAGTACCTAGTACCAATCATATAGATTATACGAGAGACCGTCTAAAATTGTTCATTTTAGATCTAAATGATTCGTAGCTTTACTCCAGGATTAAACATGCTGTTGTAGCACAACATGAAATGGCGATTGTGATGATCAATGGACAAGAGGAATTTTGCCGATTTAGAAAGCAAACGAGAAGAAACTACCGATTCCTAACTACTTCCAATAAAGCCATCGACAATGCTGATCACACGTATCTAGCGCAGCACAGCGTTCGTTTCCGGCAGTCTTGTATCTCACTGTGTGATTCCACGATCGCTGTCTCTTCGTAGTATTCTGCCGTCCACTTGTCTCACTTATCTTGTCGACACACGTCGATATGTATTTCGTTTCACGAGTAGTAAAGTAAACTCGCTATGCGCTTCTTCGTGTCTCCGACACTCCTTCGCGAGTGTTCCTATTCCCTCGTCCGTGGATGTTCTCGAAGTGCGCGGTCTGTCGTGTCGCGCGGGACATCGCGTTACCACGTTACCGCCAACTGTCTCGTGAACGATCGCAAGGGCACGACCATTTGTGCTCTGTCTTCCGGTTATTACACTTACACTTTGGGTTATGTTCAGATTCCCACTGATTCCCACCTGAGTGTGCTACCCAGGTATCCTTCTATCCTTATTGTTTACCAAATATTAAACAAGGATAACATAACACCCGGGGAGAACTCAGATGGGAATCTGAACACGCCCTTGTACGGCAATAACGAGGGAGGGTGGATCTTGAAATGCTGATTCTCGTAAATCTTCCGACAAATTGTAATAAAGACTCGCTGGCTCGAGTGTCTTCCCCCTCCCTCTGATTTTCATATGTCCGTTTCTACCAATGTAGATTGATTTTAATCTTGATTTGACTTTTTATCATTTTTTAGTCTAAAATTATATACCCGTTTTTAACAGTAATTTTTACTACCGTGTCTCCAGATCTCATAAAATGAAGACCAAGTTAAATAATCGAGATTAAAATTAATCTGTAATTTAGTAACTGTATCTGTATAACTAAATCTGTAATACTGTAAAGTGTAACTTGTACTAAAAATAGACAACAGTCAGTTCTTCAAAAGAAGCTTTGACCAAGATTCGAATAACTTTATGTCCATTTTCATCAATGTAGATTAACTTTAATTAAACATACTTTTTAGCTTTTTATAATTCTTCTAGGAATTAGAAAATGATGAAATTAAATCTACATTGAAATTAATCTACATTGTTAGAAATCTAATTATATATATATAATATATATAATTCAATTTACGTCTATTTGTACTATTGTAGATTAACTTTAATTTAATTTTGATTTAATTTACTCTTTGTCTTTTTTAATTCTTAGAACTAGAAACAAATGGAAAATAAGTTAATCATTGACATAAATTTACATTAAGCATTACATATACAAGAATTAAATAAAAATATTTTTTAAGGTCACGGAAAATGCGGCGTGGCAGTGGTGAGAATATCGGGAAGCCGATCTTTAGACGCACTGAAAAAGATGACAAGCATATCCAAGCTGGAACCGAGGAGAGCCTTCCTGCGAAAAATACGCGATCCAGAAACTGGAGAGGTCATCGACAATGGACTTTGCTTGTGGTTTCCCGGTGCGTGCAATTTTCGCACAATTCTCACCTTTTTACTCTTTCATCAGCCATTTAGAATCTAAAGGCACCATCGATATTTTGATTAGAATTTTGGCAGATAAATTTAAATCTGGAAAAAATAAATGTAAAATGTAATCCAAATTCTATTATACTAAAAAATCGTGTTATATGAAGTTATGATAAAAAAAAGTGCACTAGATTTTTCTTAGATTTTTATATAATCTGAAACAAAAAATTTGATCTGTTTCTTGAAGATCTATTGCTGATAAAAGAATTAAAGTTCAAGTTGTCAAAGAATTAACACGTTTGATATAACCCATATACTTTTATTTTTACTTATAAATTTGAATTATAAGTACTCATACAAAAACATATTTTGCTTAAAAATTTGGTATACACATAAATATTTTAGGAGACAGTCTCTAAAGAACTGTGACAAGGGAATTCTCCTTGAAATATGTTTTTAAACACAAAAATCTAAGTCTAATCTACTCCTATAATGTAACTCCTTAGATCTCAAATTGAGCCGATATAAAAAGATATATGTGCCTTGGAATAACATATTTCACCGAGAATCAAATCGTTTCTAGTTGTGATAACAGGTGTCTTATCAGTGGTGACAAATGAAAGGAGGAATCTTCTATCAGGAATGCTTTAAAAAAATCACATGCCTGATTAGAACATCCGTTTATAGGTCCGCACTCGTTCACCGGCGAGGATTCCGTGGAGTTTCACGTACACGGCGGACCAGCGATCCTGACGAAGCTGATGCAAGCTCTCTCGAGACTGCAGGTGCATCCGGCGCTACCGGGTGAATTCACCAGACGCGCCTTCTACAATAATAAGCTAGACCTGACGGAAGTGGAGGGCCTGGCCGACTTGATAGAGGCTGAGACCGAGTATCAGAGAAAGCAAGCGCTACTACAGGCCGATGGTATTCTGCGTAAACTGTATAACAGTTGGAGAAAAGTCCTTTCGGAGTCCGTGGCGAGTATCGAGGCGTACATCGACTTCGGTGAAGAGGATAACATCGAGAGTGACGTGGTACAGAACGCGCACCAAGCTCTCGGACAACTGATGCGAGAGCTGAAGGAACACCTGGCTGACGGCAGACGCGGCGAAATTCTACGGAACGGAGTGAGGACTGTAATCATCGGCGAACCCAACGTGGGCAAGAGCAGTCTGCTGAATCACCTGGTGCAGCGAAATGCCGCCATCGTCACACCCATCGCCGGCACCACGAGGGACGTCATCGAACTGACTGCGAACATCTCGGGCTATCCTGTGCTGATAGCGGACACCGCCGGTATCACGGAAGACATCAGGGATATCGTCGAAGCCGAGGGTGTCCGTCGAGCGAAAAGTCACGCAGAGAACGCTGATTTTGTGGTCGTTATGGTGGACGCATTGAAGTGTGCAACCAGTGGTATGACCTGGAAAGACTACATACGCGAATACCTGTCGTTATTGGGAATACAGGAGCTAATGGCGACAATTGGAAGAGAACGTTTTATCGTGATAGCGAATAAAAAAGATTTGCTGAAGGAGGAGGAGAAACGACACTTCGACGATGCTGAAACGGTTCTGGTATCTTGCAGAACGGAGGACGGTTTCCAGGACTTGCTGCGATCGCTGACAGACCGTTTCAGTAATATGTACGCGATAGAATAAACAATAATTATTGACACTCGCAATTACAATTATATTATAATGACATTTTGTTTAGATGCGGTAATCCATCCGCGGAATGTCCCACTATCAGTCAGGCAAGGCATAGAAATCACTTGGACCAGTGCTTCAGACATCTGCACAAGTACTTCGAATTGTGCGCGCACGAGCAGCACGACATGGCCATAGCGGCAGAGGAAATACACAAAGCGATGCGGGAACTCGGAAGAATAACGGGACACGTTAGCACTGATGAAATATTAGACATCATATTCAAAAACTTTTGTATCGGCAAATAAAGCACCGTTACTTGTGCATAAAAAAACGTTCGTGTTTTCTTGTAAGATACTTTGTAATTTTTTTTTCAAATTGCGGAGTAATTGCGATCAAATAGTCAAACATCTTTATGAACTATTTATATTAATAAACGGAAGATCGTAATGAAAATGTATGATATGTATTGTATTAAAACTATCGTTTTGAAACATATATGAAGCATCGGTTCCTTAATTTTTACAAAAAGAATAGTTTTGTTAAAGTATTTAAAAATCTTAGCGCTGTGTCTCTTAATTTAGTTAGGTATAGATCAAAAAATAATTTTATTTAGATCTCTCGTCAAAACAATATGTAGGATGTTTAACTTGATGCTAGAATGTTAAAACTTATTGCTATCAATATTTTTAATTATTATTTTAAATAATTATTTTAATGGTTCAACAAAATTATTTTCAGATTTGTATTTAGCTAAATTTTTTATTACTTCAGCAAAACAGTTCTTTCCACGTGTATCTGTTACGAGAGAGAAAAGTTAAAATACAAAGCGCAGTTATCTCATTTTTTTGAAAATGACATGATTATGATTAAGCATTAATTAGAACGCGTTACGGCGGTGTGAAATAAATAGAAAGAAGAGAGCCTTCATAAGCATCGTATGTTTATTAACAATGTTACACGCACAATCATACATAGAACAACCTTTTGCCTGATTATAAGATATCGATACCCTACGCGTTATACACTGATAGGGCTCCGTTATTGGTTTCAAGTCGTTATCTGTATGCCATGTCCGTGTTATGTGTGCTAACTGCATCTCGTTATTATGACCTTTATCATAATAACTTCGCTCGCTCTCGCAAAAAAGGATCATTTAACTTGGCGAAATAATGAAAGTAAACCAACTCGAGTGAGAAAATGAGAAAAAAAAATAAAAAATAAATAAGTCATATACAAAAATTCGTTTTCTATGACTTGAACAATTCCTTTACATGCCTTACAAATCTATAATATTTGAAATAGAGAAAAGCGTGTTTCTCTATTAGAAAAAAAAAAAAAAGAAATTCGAGTTGTATTATGATCGATCATTAAATGGTATTATTATAAAGTTCATTATGCAACTGCAAATTAAATTTTTCGCTTTCTAATTATGCTTATCGCGTTAATTTCATTTTTACAATGACAGCGTCCAAATTTTAACAAATATATCTTTTTCATATTATTTGCACGGTGACTCCTCGTCTTTGCTAATCGAGGATTACATGATTTGCACGATTCGTTATGAGTCACCCGTGAAATTTTATGCGCGCAGCGACAGGTTACCAACGAATATGCTATTAATATAATATGATCAGTCCATATAAAGAAATCGAATGACTTATAAATATATATAAAGATTTGGCGGATTCATCACGCGACTCATCACACTGCGCAAAATTCGTCACTTATTCCTCCTCTTTCTGGTGTCCCCTTTTTTTTTATATTGTATAAATCCGATGTGTAGAATCCTCAAAGAGTAGATTACTTGTTTGTACAATTGCATACAATAGTTTGAGATCTATCCAAAAGCAAACTGACTCGCGCTGCACGTCTGAGACGCATTTATTACGAAGATCGTTTTCATTTTCTATCTATACATATGTTCTATTTTCTTTCACCCAATTTTTTTTATATATAAAGCCTTAAATTAATACGCGAGATCGTCCGATCTGACAAACGAAGCAAAACTTTGCTATGCATCATGTTTCTCTTCTTCTCATGGGACCGGACCAATCACGCGCAACTGTCTCTGTGATCTTTAAATGCTACTAAAATTGAAATTTCGTTCAATTCTCACGAAAAATCATAGTAGAATTTAAAGATTTATGCGAACCTAGTGAACCGCAATCGAGTACATCCGTCAGTAAATTGGTACGTTACTCGTCGAATATAAAAATACATAACATTCTTTAACATTTTTAATATAATAATTGAATATGAATTTCTATCAAGGCGCTTAACATCCTGATCAGAGAAGTCGATAAGCATAATTAAATATAAAATTGAGACAAAAATCAATTGTAGTATTACAAATATTTATATTTAGGCAATGTATTGTTCAAAAGACACACAAATCTCTGTGCAAGATCGGATGAATGCAAGCGGTTCAAAAGGTCCTTCGTACCGTGGCAGATATGAACGGGAGAAGAGAAGCGAAAGAAAGTCTGTCGAGGACCGAGTCGAAGACTGGTCGATTCCTTCTCTCGTCACTAAATGATCCACGATTTTCGATTTTTCCCCGCATGGGTACACATCTACATTCGTTCATTTCATTCTCAGTTTTTTCTTCATCTAAGACGTCCCTTGTACAATAGTGGAGGATATGAGAAAACAAAAGCGACAGCAACGCTTATCATGGCTTTCAAACCAAAATTAAAAAAAAAATTAAAAGCAAAATAATTCAAAGCTTTTTATACAAAGATATGAAAGAATATAGAACAATGGAAGATAAAAACAATCTCGAGAACAAGTCACGAAGATATTATAAATGTATTATTATAAAACCGTAATGCAGTTAAAAAATGCTGAAATGCAATACAAGTGAAATATTTTAATATATGTTTAGTTTTGACTGATTATATTATATTCATACATAGATAAATTTGTTCGTGACTCAAGAAATACGTATTGGTCTACAAAGACAATCTTTCTATATATATTTATTCTTTAAAATGATTCTGAAGACCTGTTTTGTCTATTTCCATTTCCTTTTTTCAATAATCTTAATATTAATCAGTATTAATAGGAAATGTAATTAGTAGTGATATAATTGTGTATATATGTGTATATTATATTATTATATTAAAAGGATGATGGAGTAAAAGAAACCACATATGTAGTACAATTTAATTTATATTCTTTATCAGCGAGTAGTCTGATACTATCATGATAATATTTATCTTATTACTCTTCGTGTATAAAAAAAAGTACGAATTTAAATAAACTAAAATGTAAAAACATGTAATTGTATTAAGAAAAATTATCAAAAAAAAAAGGGAAATTGATTAAACGGATTTTTCGAATTGCTCTTGGAATAGAGAGGTAATATTTCTGAATCAACTGCGCGGGAATGAGAAAAAGAGTAGCATAGGAGGGAAGTCTTCAGTTTGATCCATGATAAGGCCTTTTACTTATTCACTTTTCTCTTTTCATATCCTCGTTCGTTAAAGATGCTAAGTTTGACGATAATTATCGCGAGTGTCATCCAGTAATTCATTAAACGACGACAGAGCAGCACCGCTGAAATAATACGATTAATTTTAATAGCATACACTGATTATATTTGAGAACATAAAAAATTTCGGTTCAATTTCGCGAGATCGTTCAGGAAGATTCCATGGAGACGTTCATCATTCCGATCGTTTTCATTCACTGCAAACTCCGACGAAATGAAGTATCGTCAACGTTTCTCGCACCTGTTTTATCTTTATAATATTATAGCGCACCAATTTACGCTGCATAAAAGTGGAATGTGCGCGTCAATATTAATTCCATGCAAAACTTATCAGTTTTATGAAATATAACTTTCTCTAAATCATTTTAGAGAGAACCGATTGTACTTTATAAAAACACATGTATCATAACAGACATTAGTACTCGCGTCGTAAAGTCGATCATAAATTTTGGAAAGGACTGTCTTACTTTTTCAAATTAATCAAGAAAGTGCAGCCCTTACGGAAATCTGAACGAACGATCGCAAGTTATTACACGGAAAATTATGACAAAAGAGAAGTTATTTAGAAAAATACAAGGATGTATAGATTGAAGGCTTTAACGTCGGGGACAATTAAATTGCGTCGTTCGGTTTCTCGAAGTGGAATTGGTTTCGACTCGTAGAAATCTCGAGATAAATTGGTAACACCTCGGAACCGAAACAGCGAAGGTACATCGCCGAAATACAGAAATAGAGCACAACGTGTCTGCACTTTCGGTTCCGAGGCACCAGGATTAGCAGCCGATGGCACGGATCATTTCTTCCGTACGAAAAGCAAGGGAGACGAGAAACCGCATGTTCCGTCGTCTCACACTAGCGAATGTATGTCTATACGCACATACACATTCTATACTTTGCATGTAAGTAATGCCTATTTTCCAAAGATATACGTTATGTGAAACACGCACTCTTTCGCAATCACTGAATCACGCGGGCGATTTCACCCTTCGTGTCGGCTCGCTTGGACCAGTTTTCTCCCCATTCTTTCATTCTTGCCTCCTTATCGCTCGATTCACGCGTTTATATGATTTCTTGAACAAGCAAATTAATCGTGGGAGTTTTTCAGCAAGAACACGATGTAATACAGTGAATCAATAACTACGTTGAGCAAAGAAAGCAGTTTTACAACTGTTGTAAAATTTTTCAACATGGTTTATACGTTTTAATTCATAAGGAACCAAAGTCGAGAACCAACTGTATCAAAAAGAATTTTACAACAGTTGCAGAGTTGCTTTCTGTACTGAACGCATTATTAACTTATTGTTTGCCAACGTTAAATTGAAAATAATTTTGTTTGAATCATCAGCATAATTGTTGATGCATCGTTTGGTTTCTCGAAGTGGAATTGGTTTCGACTGACGGAAATCTCGAGATAAATTGGTAACACCTCGGAACCGAAACAGCGAAAGTACATCGCCGAAATACAGGAATAGAGCACAAACATGTCTGCACATTCGGCTCCGAGGATTAGCAGCCGATAGCACGGATCATCTCTCTTCCGTACGGAGAAAGCTCAGACTACTAAAATTTGTGACTAGAATGTTAAAACGTTTTGCAACATTACCATCAACGTTTAAGAAGTTATACCACCTTTGAGGAAAAAAAAATCCATTTTTTATTTGCTTAAACAATTCTTTGAAGTGTCAAGAATATAATTTCATTCGTTAGAATGGAGTCTGAAACGCTTTTATGCGTAAAATAGTCGATTTTGTACAAGGCTTCCTAACGTGCTGTGACTTTTACACTGAAGCGGACGCTCGCCGAATATACGTGGCAGAATCTATGACCGAAACAGCTCGGGAGTCGCAAACAAATCACGTCATCTCGAAAGCTAGCAGATGAGAAGGATATTAATTTAGAAGGGCAACTGTATGGTCCATGTATTGTAGATTAAAGGTGAGTTCGAAATATTTACAAGTTTCTTCCTTGCAAAACATTAAACACGATTTTCTAGAAACAGTATTTTTCAAATTGGCGTGCAGCATATCTCCCGTAATTTACATCCGATTAACTTGAATTAAAACGTTCGTAATTAAACATTCTATGAAAGTACGTAGTCGATTTTTGATACAAGTTTTAGATTGTTTTGGGAACTGTTTTTGTGCACAAATTTTTGATGAAAAATTTGACCTTTTCATTCCACTAAGTGTAAAAAAATTTCTCAAAAATTAATTTTATTTCCAAAAATACTACGTATTTCCCTAAAAAAAATATCAGAAAATATTTTTTTTTTTATTCTAGGAGTTCTCAGCGTGCACGGTCAGTTTTGGTGCCATCTATACAAAGGATTGTGTTTAACATTTGTTGCTCAAAAAAATTAGTTCTTCAACTTTAAACTACAATAAATCCAATCCTTAAACCCGTTTTTTGTTTTGTCTATTCTTTCTACTTGAAAAAAATTCCTAAAAAACCTCTATTTTTTTCTGTGTCAAAGGTGGTATAGTTAAGTGTTTTACGTAATTATATTGATGGTCCAACAAAATTATTTCAGGTTTGTATTTAGCTAAATTTTTGATACTTCAAAAACCGTTTTTCATGTAACCTTGCTGGAAAACGCCTCATGTTATTTCTCCTATTTCCGCTGATTTTATATTATTCTGGCACACACATAAGGTGCGTTTCGTTTTACGCATTATGTGCACAATGTATCATTTTATCCTTGTTTAAAGTCCATTCTACAATTACTACGTAAGCGTAATCTTTTTTATATTGTTGAGATGCATCATTCTTTATACTCTAGTGACTAAAAAATTTAGTCAATATTATCAATTTAAATTCAACATAGATCACAACATCAAATCTATAAATCCCTGATGTGACTCAAACAACACGTACAAAGGAGAAATATTAAAATTGCATGAGCTGAAAATTAAGTGAGTTGAAACATACTTGATACATAAATTTGTTATTTTAGTGAAATAAAGTAGCAACTTAAAGAAACACACTTCTTATTTTTGTGCGTACCAACAACAACGCTTACTGTATTCTCATTCATCCTTAATTACTGGAGTTTATGATTTTGAATTTGGAGAGTCAATTTTTGCAACCACTGACAACAACGCTTACGTAATTGTAGAATGAGCTTGACATTCCGTACACAATATGAACAAACAATACAATATGTAAAACAAAACGTACTCATGTACGCGCATCAAAACGTTGCAAAAACGCGCTGAAAATGCCCTTTAAAGGAGGTGTGCATATAAGATTTCGCTTCTATAATTTTCTGTCGATTTTTGCCAATCTTCCACTGGGAAGATAAAGTTCGATCATATTGGCAACGTCAATTAGTACCGATCAATCTCGGATACCGATAGATCCATGAATGATTTCAGGAGATTCTAAGTAATATTCTAGAAAGAATATTTTACATCTATGATTTAGTATATTGATGATTAGTATATTACTGATTCGATGAAATTAGAAATTCCCTCCTTGTTTTTTTTATTTTTATTTAGAAAAAGAAATATGTACAATCGTAATCAGTATTAATCGGCGTTGCTCTCGGCTCTAATGCTTATAATACTAACAAATCTTTCGCTCTCTTTCATTCTCTCTCTTTCTTTCTCTCTCTCTCTCTCTCTCTCTCTCTCTCTCTCTCTTTCTCTCTCTCTCTCTCTCGTTATCTTACTGTGCCACTTTTACAGCACTATGTACAAAAGAATATACTACTTACAGATTATCAACGATGATTTACCGTAAAATTCCTGAACCATCGCAACTCAAAATGGCGTATGCACACGCAGATATATGTATGTATAATTTGATAAGACAAAAATGAGAGACCGAAAATAAATGCCGATCATAAGAAAACTAAGGATTATGCTGTTTGTTGCTACAACAAATGTATATATTTGCCACTAAATTATTCCTTGGGAATCAATCTACAGTCTTACGATTAGCTAATTCCGATCAACGTATCCCTTATTCTTCCGTTTTCAGGACATCGTACATAAGAAAACACGATGAATCAGAATTAGGACTGAAATGAATTTTAAATAAATTTAGAAATACAAGTCTAAACGAATCTAGAAACGCGACGAAATCAAACTCACAGGGATCCCCGCGTTTCTAAATTTATTCGACGGATCAAAGGGATATGTCACGATCCGTGAAATGCAACACCTGACGACTGGATCGGAAGTCCTTTACGGCTTTCTCGATCGAGCCGTCCCGCCGCCTGACGCGCTTCGCGTGTGTTCTATTGTATATTCGCGATGTTACTCTTTTTCATTTAGTATAAAAAGTCTCATCCGGTGACACGTTAATTGGTACATAGGCAAATCCAAAATTCGATACACATTCGACCTATACCTTAGACTCGACATGCGTACTTTAATGAGGAATCCTTAACGATTAATCCTTACACGCGTATTAATATGTGATGCTTATGAGTTTATGAGCTACCTATACTAAAGGAAAAAACATACACCACTGAAAGATTATATTTTTTTATATCCGCGATCACGCGTTATTAGCTACTCGGATCGCCGCGCAAAGCTACTTTTTTTTTGTTTTTTTTTTCTCTTTTTGCACTGTGCATACGCTTAGTGGAGATGTAATGTTTCGCGGTAAATGGGAGCAAAATTTGAACGATATGCGTCGTTCTACACGTGATAATAAAAATCGTTACACGATTCTGCCTCGTTCACGATTTCTTCATCCCTCTCCCCTAATTCATGTAATCTCTCTCTTACGCGCACTCATCTCAGACATCATTACACCACCACCCCATATACAAATAGTGAAGCACATTAAAAATATAGCGATAAGCTAAGTATTATGTAAGTATTGGAAAACTTCCACTAATTCTATGCAAAGTATAGCTTGTAGAATATCATTCATTAAAACTATAGAACTTACATGATAATCGAAAAAAGAGAGAAGAATTTTACCTCGTCTGTATCGCGGGGCAATATTCCTTTCTCTCTATTCTTTCTTTTTATCTTCTCTCTCTCTCTCTCTCTGTTGAAGCGCTCTTCCGTTCTCCACGCTCGAATACTTCTACCTTTTTCAGGATTCGTGCGCGTGACTCGGAAAAACTAATTCAATCAAAACGTGACGCCACCATCTTGATCGCGTACAGCGGTCGTGATTTAGGTACAACTTCGTAAATAGCGTGTTCTTGTATATCGCCCCATTCTTGCAAATTCACGCTATAGAATACATTACATCGTAAAATTACAGTTAAGTTTAACTCATTATGCCCTGCCGTGTCGTTCGTATGACGGAAACAAGCCAAAATCATCCTGCTTTACCTCGCTTACAGTAAAATGCATCCTTTAAAATATACGTATGCGTGCCAACGTTGACACGGTGGGTGAGAACGTTGTCCGCATACCGTGTTTGCGTAAATTTGCCAAAGTATCATCTGCCCGCTCGGACGATCGCGTCTCTCACTCAGATTGGCTAAAATTTATTTCAAACTGGATCATAAATTGAAATAAGTTTTACCACATCCTTTACAATTGGTGCGAGTAAGGTAATCTGACAAACTTCGCGTACACGCGAAATATCTGCGAAACGCTTGACACAACGATAAATAATCGGTGACTCGCATCAATTCATCTTTCGGAGTCAACAAATCATTTTTACATCAAAGAATGGATAAATAGAGACAAGCTCTATCTTATAAATTCTATCCAGCATCCACGAATCATAATAATATAAGAAAGTACGACCATTTGTTCCCAAGTTTCCGTGTAATACCTAAAAAAAAAAAATCTAAAGTAAAGGTCTGACGGTTTTACTTGTTAAATCGCGGTGGTCTTCTCAACCGTGTTATCAGCTCCGTTCTGACAGTCCTGGCGTAATTCGGCGTAGCGTACTGATCAGTCACCGCAATTGTACTCTGAAGACTCTGTATGAATATAGATGAGTCTTGTATCTGACCTACACTTGCTGCTGCTGCTGCTGCCGCCGCCTGATACTGATATTGACTACTAGTTATGTCAGCGGTTGGATAATGACTCGGTTGCACGAACTGTGCCGGATTCTCGTACTGCGGATATGGAATCGAGTTCTCGGCGGAGAACTGTGGAATCACTGGATTGACGTTGACCGGCGTGGTGGGATAACTTCCTGGGTCATAAGTCTGATACTGATTTAGCTGGCTGATTTGTGTGGTGTTAAACGGCGGCGATTGCGGAAACTGTGCAGCCGTATCGGAAAACAGCACGTTTGCGACTGTTGGTTGCGGAAAGGGTTCCGGTCTTGGGTACGGTGGAATGTTGGCCGTCACCGCACTACTTAGATTCTGCACGCTTGGTATGCCGGGAGCAATCGGCGAGGTGCCATATCCGTGAAACGTGGTTTGTGAACGACCGGTGTGACCATTTAGATCCTTTATACCGCCGCCCTGTAGCGAACCTATGACATTAAGCTTGGACTTGCTACCACTACCACCACCGACGCCGCCACTGCCACTGATGCCGCTGCTGATCGTCTCGTTACCGTGCTTGATGCGCGCGTCCGTTAATAACGGATGTCGCACGTTAACGATGCTCTGCGGAGCGCGCAGTGGTGGAAAGTTGATCGGTGCCATTTTCGGCATCGAGTTCTGCTGTTGTTCCAGTGCCTTGCGTGCAACCGCAAACGCGCTGTTGTCGTTCCTCTGACAGGAACCAGACTTCGAACTATACGTGCTGGACGGTGTGTAGGTCTCCCTGTGTATAACTGGTGTCGCTGCCGACGACTGCTGCGTCGCGAATCTTAACGGCAAATTGGCCGTCATTGATCCAGCGACGTTGGAGTTCTTGTAATCCGGACTGTTTACGGATATTGTTTCCTTGTAATCTGATAGGATAGGATAATTTTTTATATTTGAATCTATTTCATTTGAAAATTTCTTTGAGATAGTATAATCTCTTGGATTTTTTATCGCGTTTTCATGCGTAGTGTTGCTTACACAAGTACTAACAGGTCGCACGCTGCTATATGTGGAATTGCTGGATTGTTTCGCGGTGATTGATTTTGTCGTGTTGTGCGATTCGCTCGAAGACTTCAGAGTATCATTATTACCATCATGCTTTTTCATCGATGAGTTAATTTTACCAGACACAATGGTGTGCAAAGTAGCATCTTTGTTGCCCACTGTAGTGTTTGTTACCTTAACAGATAACTTGGATGTCCTATTCTTATTTCCCATATAATTCTGACCGCTTTTTCCTTTATCAGAAATCTGATTTTTGGCTGATAATACTTTGATGTTTGTATTACTATTCAGATTATTAGATGCCAGATTACGGGGCTTGCAGGTGATAGTGACTGGCAGGAGCAAAGCGCTGGCTCACTTCTTGGTCATGATTTTCAGATATTCCAGGGCATTTTGAGCAGCACTGGCTTGAGCATCTTTACTAGTCGCGCCGCAACCATAGCAAACTGCCACTGGCAGGGTAGACAGTTGCACAAGGCACTGGAATTTACCTAGAAAATAGAATAATATAATGTTTAGATTATTTCTGTAGCATTGTCCATAAATAATTTTTATCTTTTAACATACACAATTAATTAGGCAATCTTGATCAAAATTTGCGTCATGATTCATGATAACATATGACATTAAAAGATAATAAAAGAAGTTATAGATAGCATGTAAACATTGCTAAACTCAGATAAAATTATGCTTAGTAAAGTTGAACACACATATACTCAAAAGAAAAAATAAATGTTATTTATAAGCAGTAGCAGGAGTGATCCATAAGGAAGAGAACAATTTACAATATGGCAGCTTTAACATCAACTAAAAGAGCTTTAAGAAAAGAAATTAAGGATATTCTTAAAAATATTAGCTTAGAAGAAAAAAAGGAGCAATCTGTAATTGTATTTAAAAAGGTGAGATTGAGAGAAATAAACAAATCAATAATCTCTAAGAGCCAGAGGCTCTTGGCTCATTGAAGAGGTTATGTTTGAATGCAAATACAAATCATGTACAATATAATTTTTGCATAATATATTTGTAATATTATTATTTGCAGCTATGCCAGTTAAAGCAATATCAAAATAGCAAGAGAATTTCTTTGTATTTGAGTACTAAAGATGAAATCGACACTTTGCCCATTTTGAAACATATATTTGATATGGGAAAAGAGGCATTTGTACCGCAATATCAGGGAAAAACTATGGAAATGGTAAAACTAAAATCAATGGAAGATTATGAGACATTGCCACTAACAAAATGGAACATTAAACAACCAAGTGCTACTGAAAGTTATGAAAATGCATTAAAAACAGGTAAATTCTATGATAAACCAAACAATAATAAAAATATAATATATTTTTTGATAAGTTATTTTGTAAATTCATTGTTTAATAATTTTAATGATATTACATATTTAACAGTATTGATTTTTTATTATAGGTGGATTAGATTTAATAATTTTACCAGGTGTTGCTTTCACAGTGAATGGTAAGTTTTACACAATACATATTAATCATTTTATAATCCTGCATACAATTGTATGGTCTTTATTGTTGATTAGGTAAACGTTTAGGACATGGAATGGGTTATTACGACAAGTATTTAAAAAGATGTTTTCAAAAAGACATAAAGCCATATCTGGTTGCAGTAGGATTTAAAGAACAAATACAAGAAGACATTCCTGTTAATGAGAATGATGTACCTGTCGATATTGTACTTACTGCATAATAAATAAAACAATAAAGAAAAATGTAATTTTAATCTACACTGTTATTTCTAAAACCTTATAAATCTATTTATAAAGCTATTTATATATTTATATTTAAATTAAATCGGGTTTTCATATTATTATATATATATACCATTGATAAACTTACCACTGATAGATTTCTCTTCAATATCAACATAGGTTACTTCAAATTGTTGCTCTGACGCAATTTCTTGTAAAAATTGTACCAAATTTACATCCCCATCGTTGAAACAAGTATTCTGAAATAAAATTAGAATAATTTACATGCAATCGATTGTAGTCTTAAGTCGATATCATAGAGATAAACGAATAATTTCTTTTCGATTTGATAACAAACAAGAGAACAACAATTACAATATATTCTTCCTCGCACTTGGATACAAACCTGCAATTGGAAAAGTTTAACACCTGTGGACGACTTGAGACTCTTGTGAAATTTCGAAACTTGGATACTATGTATTGTTGTCAGTGTTGAAATTTTGCTACCTTTCAGATCAGCATAACGGGCGTTCACATTAGCGTTTCTTTGCACAATCTATAATGGACAATTAATATATACATGTAAAATTTATTGTAAGCATTTATGTTATGAATGCTTTAACTACTTCATATTTATATAAATACTTAAATGAAGTGGATATGATCCAAGCATAATTACTCTCAAAAGATAAAATATACAAAGATATTCGAAAGTTACACTGAAATGTGATATTATCCAAACAATGGTCCGTTATAGATTTAAAGATCGGAAAGATAGCTCTTATGTAAAGACTTGTTCTTTGTCGCTGGATTAGCTTGCATTAAAACTTTCAACACTGAAATCTCATAATAGCAAACTACAAAGTAATACGTTAAATCCATTCTGTACTAAGTACAACTTGAGTGGGGAGTAGCAGTAGCTGCTAAAATCTTGAATTTTTTATTATTTTGAAATAGAAGTAACCTCGTTATAGTATCGAGACTCCTAAATCACACGCTATTATGACGTTTCAGTGTATATTGTTCTTATTAAGTTTCAAATATATCTATTTGAGTTTAAATACGAGTATATTAGTTCAGCTACAAAGAACAAACTAATAAAGTGGCACTAAAACCAAAATCATTTCCACTTCTCTAAATACACACACTCATATGCATATATGCATACATAACATCCAATTTAAAATAAGTCATTAATCATTCATACTTCTTAATTCTTGTGATAATGTCTGAGCAGCTATTGTAGAAGTATTATCCTTCTAATTATATTTTTTAGCTGTACTTTTTTTATACTTATTTTTCTGAATGGAATAACTTTATTCAATAGAGTCAAGGTGGAATACAAGAGAAGTTGAAAAATTCAAATGTCATAACAGTGATGAATATGGATTAAATTACATATTCTTACGATATATAAGAATAAATAATTTTTTATCATCTCTCTAATATAATAATTGATGAAACGGGAGCTTTCTTACCTCATCCTCATCTACACTGGGAGCTTGGTTATTCATTTCGTGTAAAGCTTGCCACATCTTATGAGCAGCATGCCTCTTTGCAACTTTTTTACTTTTGCCTTGACCGACTTCGCGATATTTTAGAATTGAACAAACAATAGTGAATTGTCGTTCATGAGGTAAACCTTCTTCACCCTCCATTGAATACTTTGGAGGTGGCCAATGGCGCGACATACACATTTCTTGTAAGGCTCCGATTGGATTGTTCACTATTTTCTCCTCACCATATGTCTGCAGTTCTTGTAAATTTTGTGAGCTACATAAAAAAATGCATAACATTATTTTATTCTACATGTGTTCTTGCTTACGATTTTAATCCTCCTACAATCACATTTTTATTTTATTCATCTAGATCTTTCAATATAAATTTCAAAATTTTTACTTAACAAAAGTTGAAATTTGAATAATGAAAAAATGTTTTAAAAAACAACTTAACAATAAAAGAGCTCAATTTTGCTTTCCTTTATTTAATAACTTTCAAAGAAATTTGAGAGTAAAAATTCGCCAATCCTAAAAAAGACCCAGATTGCAAAAAGGACAAATATGTTAAGCATAATTTATGCTTACTCAGGTAAACTATTTGGAATTGGTGATTCCACACCATCAGTATTCACACCAATTAATTTATCTAGCACAGCTTTTGCAGCAGCGTGTTTAGCTTCTTTCTTGGACCTACCGGTCCCCATTGCTGAAACAATTGGATCTGTTTCTGAATAGTTATGTATTTATCAATTAACAATACATTGTTATGCATGACGATACATGCACAATAAATTATACAAACCAACGACATCAGTAACGGTGACTCTGTATCGAAATGTAGGCTCGTGAATAGCTCCCTCAATTTGGACAAGTTCATACTTGGGTATTGTGCCTCTACGAGAAAGCAATTCCTGTAGAACAGAGACAGGTGTTTTGCTGGGTAACGACTTCATTTCCAAACGTGCCGCCTCGTGTAATGGAAGTTTCTCTAACATCATAGCATGTAATGTTACACGAACTCTATTACGACGATTGACATTATTTGAATGATTAGGAACGCCACCCACACCAGGCATCATGTTAGTAGGCACGACCTGCGTTGGTTGATGAATTTCCTCCATTGTGTTCTAGAAATCACAAATGTTATCAAGCCTTAACCTTCCTCCAAAGTCAAAACAACTGATGATATACAAAGCTGGAGTTAGATTCACAATGTGAAGAATAGAATCTAACAACATTCCCCCTCTCTCTGCTCTATTTACCTAGCGAGTTTAGTGTCCGTTTCTGTCAATATAGATTAATTTTAATCTTAGTTTACCTTTTTTTATCTTTATCAAATTATTAGAACTAAAAAGAGATATCGATAGAAACAAGCACAAAGATAACATTTAGGATTTTAGAACAAAATTTATCTCGTATCCTCTCCCTCCCTCCTTACATCTGTATCCATCTTGGCGAACGACAATGCATGTAGGAGTCAATTAGCGTCCTCGTGCGCCCTTCACGATTTCACCCTCGGTTATCTCGCTATAAATACCAAAATCACAGCGATTATTCTGGATTTACTCCGGATTTCCGGTCGCTACGAAGCGGCAATTAATGCATCGTCATCAATCCGCGGTCGGACACCCCGCCGAATGAGAAAGTTGGCACGCGGCGTCCGCTTGTAAAACGCGTCGGAATCGCGTCTTACCGTCGACGCGGTCAATGATGTTCCGAGACCGCGAGGGCGACCGGCATGGCCGCCATGACTGTTACAGAGAACCCATCGATTGACCGTAACGGAAATACGCGTGGAACATGCCGGGGACAGGGTGTCGTCGCGCGTGGAACGTACGTTGACGCACCGTAGACCGTGTACGCGACGTTGCCTCGCAGCTTTCGGCGACGGTGACGACGGGACGATTTTCAGAAAAACGATTGCCACCGACGTCGACCGGTTGCCACGCGTATGTGTGCGTGTATATGTATGTACATATCGTCCGCTACGCGGTGGCGGTTCGATCTCGGCGGGCCCGAATTCACCGGGGGGACGAACACGCGTCCTTCGCACTTACGATTTTCGGGGAGACTGCGTGGAGAAGATGATGTGCCGGCTCCTCGTCAGGCCAATTCCTATGCGAAAAGCGAATCCCGCTTTTTGTGATCGATCCAAGTCTCACAAAAAGCTTGATCCGTTTGACGACAGAAAAATGGTTCACTGGTTAGCGGAGAATCCCTTCCTCGTTCGCAGCTCTACGATATCTGTGAGGGTGCCCATCATGCCCATGATCGTTCATGTATGCGTGCATGCGCTGCCGATATGTTTTTGACTTGTGCGCATATTCATCTGCGCAGGCGTACACCTGTGTTATCGTTGCCCGATAATGCAGTTTATACTCAACTCGGTCGGTAAATGTGTCTCACTTGTGGAGTTCGTAAATCCGATTGGCGCACGTCGTAATGTAGGATTCACACTGCGTCCGACATCCGACGTACGGTGTCCGATATCCAATAGGAGAGCTTATTTTCTTGATATATAGCTTGATATATAGCTTTTTCTTGTCAAAGCTTTATTTTTACGCGAGAACGTATTAATTGAATCCATTTTTATCAAAATTTGAGACGGCCGGAAATTTTTAACATTTATCATAATCTTAAATGACACTATATAGGTCTGTTCATTTTGGCTGAACTTTTGTGCCAGTTCATCATTTTTCCTTTTCTCTTCTCCTGGAGAGAAAAGAAAGAAAGATGATGCTTTGTTTCGTTCGAAATTAATTTTCCGCACTCGATTTGCTCAAAGATCACGTGATCAAGCTGTTACTATCTGCTAGCTCGCATTTTAGATTTACATTGCCGAACCGATCTAAATCTATTCGTGTTAAGCCGGAATCAGACTATGCATTAAAGATTGAAATTTGACCAATAAAGACAAAGAAATTTTAATTTTTTTTTGTTTTGATTAGTTAAATTTCAATCCTGATCAATTTCAGCCTCAAGTCCAATACCGGCCTCTGACGCATTAAAGATAGATTGAAGATTGAAAGATCGAAATTTGACCAATCAAAATAAAAAAGGAACAAAATTTCTTGTTCTCATTGGTCAAAATTCAATTTTGAATTTTCACTGGCTTGGCTGCGTTCAAAATTATTTAGAATCATCATCCGGATTTTTTAGTTTTAATAGTTTTAATTAATTAATTAATTATAAACAATACGTAAAAAGAGAGAATGCACCATCGCATCTATATCATTGTTACGTTAATGGCGCGATTTTTTTTTCTCTATGCGTCATTCGGACTCGGATTCGGTTTTGGCTCGCGTTGTTCTGACGTTCCGTATGTGAGTTACCGGGGGTCGTTTGTTTTCGAGTGATATTGTTTAACAATAAATAAACGGGATTGTTTAGGCTGAAAGTGTAAATATGGGCCGCTATAGAAGGTGAGTGACACCGATGATATGACATTGCTATGCGTGAAATGGAGTAAACGGAGGTCGTTGGGAGCGCTACCTTATATCCATCGATGAAAACCACTTGTGGTGGCGTCGGAGGCTTACCTTTCTGTCACAAAAATCAAAGTTTCTTTAATATTTCTGTAATTTCTTATATAATACAAACTTATTCTGTACAATGATTATTTTTTATGTTTACAATTTATAGATATGAGTTACGAATGAATGCTTCGACTCTTTAATGAAATGAATCTCTCTCACTGTATATAATATAAAAATATTATTTCTGTATCATATAACCTAAAATGGATAAGTTGAGGGCATAGTAATTTGTCGTCCGGCGAAAAAACTGCAAAAAATATATATATTTTTTATATATGTATTTATATAAAAAAAATATATATATATTATTAAACTGTGATTTCTCTAAATGACATGAATTAGAATATATAATCATATATGTTTATTTCAGTCGTAGTCGTGAAAGGGACCGGCGACGCAGATCACGCACTCGTTCGCGTAGTAGGTCACCACGTGACAGGAGGAGCTGGGGTGGTAGTGGTGGACGTGACAGGCCTTCCAGCAGTCGCAACAGTCGTGGGCAACCAGGCGCAAATCTAAGAAAACCACGATGGGATCTCAGCCGATTGGAACCTTTCAAGAAGGACTTCTATATTCCTCATAATACAGTGCAAAATCGGGATCCTCGGGTTGTAGAACAATATAGAGCTGAGAAAGAAATCACTCTTAGAGGCAAAAGCATCCCAAATCCTGTTTTTAACTTCGATGAGGCGGGTTTCCCAGATTACGTCCTAAGAGAGATTAAGTAAGTAACAAATATTATAAAAGATAAGTTTTAATATTTTATTTGTGTGATCATAAGTCTAATTTATCTTCATTTATCTTTCTTATAATTTAGGATCATGATTCTAAGCTATTTTCATTTATCCATCTTTTAATTTATAATCAAGATTCTAAGTATCTCCATTTAAGGGCCTATTCTGTAACTTTTAATGACTGCAACGATATAGTTACATTATCATTGCACAGATTTTGTATACTATGAAATAGCTGTGCAATGATAATTTAATAATATCATTATAGAGTTGTTAAAGAGTTACAGAATAGATCCCTTAGCTAATAATTTATAATTATAATGCTAACCCATCTTTATTTATTTATCTTACAATTTCTAATCACAATTTCGAACTGTCTCCATTTATTCATCTCATAATTTATCATGATTTTTAATTGTCTTTATTTATCTATTTTATAATTTATAATCACAATTCTAAGTTGTCTATGTTTTGTCTTATAGAAGACAAGGTTTCAGTGAACCTACATCGATCCAAGCACAAGGATGGCCTATCGCACTAAGTGGACGGGACATGGTAGGCATTGCATCCACGGGATCTGGGAAAACATTATCTTACATACTGCCTGCGATAGTTCATATCAACAGTCAGCCGAAATTAAGTCGCAAAGATGGACCTATTGCTTTAGTATTAGCGCCTACACGAGAACTTGCCCAACAGATTCAACAGGTCGCTGATGATTTCGGACATTCATCGGGCATTAGGAACACTTGTCTATATGGTGGAGCGCCGAAAGGTGCTCAAGCTAGAGATCTGGATGGAGGTGTAGAAATAGTCATAGCTACACCTGGTAGATTACTGGATTTTCTTGAGTCCGGCAAGACGAATCTGAAAAGATGTACATATTTGGTATTAGACGAAGCTGACAGGATGTTAGATATGGGATTTGAACCACAAATCAGAAAAATCATAGAACAAATTAGACCAGACAGACAGACATTAATGTGGTCAGCAACGTGGCCTAAAGAAGTAAAAAATTTAGCCGAAGATTTTCTTAAAGATTATGCTCAAATCAATGTTGGTTCATTACAACTTTCAGCAAATCATAATATATTGCAAATAATTGATGTGTGTCAGGACTATGAAAAAGAGAATAAGTGAGTATAAGAGTTCTAAGTGATTCCGGCTTGCTCAGTTATCACTAGCCATTATTAGCGATTAGCAGTTAACTATCGAATAATTAGTACTGTTACTACCAGAGAAAAAGCTATCATGTCACATTTTTATAGATTAAGTACTCTATTGAAAGAAATCATGGCAGAAAGTGAGAATAAAACCATAGTGTTTATTGAAACAAAGCGTAGAGTGGACGAGATAACGAGAAAAATGAAACGGGACGGCTGGCCAGCGGTTTGTATTCACGGTGACAAGACGCAGCAAGAACGAGATTGGGTTTTACAAGGTATTACAAAAATTAAATATTTTTTACTGAAAATGTTTTCTAGTGTTTACACAAAATTTAACGACACTTGAGCGTGCAGGTACATAATATATAATTTGTAGATTTCAGATCAGGCAAAGCACCAATCCTTGTTGCTACAGACGTTGCTGCACGTGGCCTTGGTGAGTCATTCGAATTTTTCGATTATTCAACGCAACATCGTGTATTATGAGTCAATTTTTCCTGCAACACGAAAAACGAACTGGTTAATATTTACGGTATTTATTTTTCCCCAAAATTATCAAAATTTTTTTCTGTTTTTTACAATGCTCTATTCTAACCGAAAATTTAATAAATCTTGACTGCAATGTAATGTTCCGTTAAAAGCTGAAAGATACAAATAATTCGCATACAAACATTTTTTTAATCGTGAGAGTATCTTAGAAGTATAATTTTGTGCTATATGAAGTTGGAGTATATAACATAAGTTGATATTGTATAGCATTTAGTGGCATTGGATCAAGTTTCATATATATGCAGTGAATAACAGAAACCAAATATTTCTGTCTAAGCTTTGTTGTATAAGAACTAATCTTGACTTAGTTTACTTTATATTTCACTTATCGAGTAAATTATTTACAATGATTGCACCATACAAGTTTAGATCTCTTTCTACAAAACGGGACATTACAATTTTAACGCGTTAAGTTTAAAGTCAGCAAGAGAAATGTAGGAAAGGAATAGGGCAAAAGAAAGCAAAAAAAGCATATTGAAACAGGAGGATGGCTGGAGATAATTATACAGCTAACGCGGTTGGATCTTTGTTTGTATTGCAGAGGCACATTGCGCGCAGGCCCACGCTGGGTAATGCAAAGCATGTCGGGGGTGCCCGCCGCCGCTCTTTGTTCGGTGGTGCACTGGTTTGCATTGTCTGCGCTGGCCGCGACGCCGTGCCTCTATCCGTCCGTCCGTCCGTCCGTCCGTCAATCGCGTGTGAAGGGCCAAGTCCGGGCCAAATCGGCATCTACTACTACTACTACTACTTCTACTACTACTACTTTACCTACCTACCTACATACTGGATATCAGTCCTACTGCGCTGTGCTGTACGCCATCCGGGCTGGCTGGCCAGGTCGTTGTTGCCAGAATAGAGTCCCCTGCGCTGGCACGCTCAAGCTAATCAGACAACCAACAACGTTGGTCCGTTGAGGCGGTGGCATGTGATAGCAGATATGCCAGAGCCTCTCTTAGCGCGCCCTGCGCCCTGCGCCCTGCGCCTGTAGCGACAGAGTGGCGGAGGCAGTAGCTGGAGCGAGCGCAAATAGCCAGGCCCTGCCCGTACGTTGCTAGCGAAACACTCGCCCACTGCCTAATATTTTAGTATTACATAGTTAAAATTTGATTAATTAACATATATACATGAATACATACACATACACACACATACATATACATCATACACGAATCTGTATACGCGTATATATATAAATCATATATGTATACATACTTTGTCTCTTTCATATAATTATTATTAACTTGTGAATTACTGTGAGTAAAGTTTGTCAAAACTAAGCTAATTTGCCGTCTGATATATATAAATGTATACGCGTATGTATATAATATATATATACGTGTATGAATGCATACATTCACAAACTATCACTTTAAATTGTATGCATTTCTCATCCTTTTTCCTTTTAGTCCTTGTGATAACTATATCATACATCAGTCGCATTTTATCATACTGATTATTGTATCATCAACTTGTTACACAACGATTCTGGTCTTTTTATCAATTATTAACCGTTCATATGCAGAAAAACTTTAATATTTCTCATTTTTTTATTTTTTAAACACAATAAAATAAGAATATTTGCCATCACGATATTTAGGGGAGAAAGATCAGGATCGTTCTTTAAAACGATTTGTTTTTGTTTTTCGTTCTTGTGTAGAATCTAGCACTTGTTAAATGATAAAAAAAGAATGATATTACACAATTAAATAAAAAATTGCTTTTAGAATTCTTTGTATAAAGTACTTTTTTAATAATTATTGATACGAAAAGAGGAGCAACGCAACATTTTGAATTATTAGCTTGTCGAAGAACGTACTGACTATTATAATTTATTACAACATATCGTTCGGTAATATTTCATTCATACTCGACTCGTGATGTTTCACAATTCTTGCGACACATTACTATTTTCTTAACCCTGTCTGTCCTCGCTAGAACTCTACAAAGATCCAAATCTAATGCCAACTCTTAATTTCAGACGTTGAAGACGTCAAGTTTGTCATCAATTTTGACTACCCCTCCTGTTCCGAGGATTATGTTCATCGCATCGGTCGTACCGGCCGTCGACAGAAGACTGGCACAGCGTACACCTTCTTCACACCTAACAATGCCAACAAGGCTAATGATCTGATACAAGTGTTGAAGGAAGCGAATCAAGTGATAAATCCGAAGCTACTGGAGCTCGCCGACAGTAAAGCTTGTGGCTATGGCAGAAACAGAGGTATTTCTAGAACAATTACTGGAAGACTGTGTAAAGCTTATTCGTTTAAAGATCGGTTGAATCGACATTGTCAGGTGGAAGAAATCGATGGCGATCACGAGGCGGTGGAGGTGGAGGCGGTGGCGGTCGTAACGGAAAAGAACGCAGCTATTCGCGAAGCAGAAGTCGAAGCTACAGTCGAGAACGCAACGGCCGCAGCAGTCGACGAAGCTACAGTCGTAGTTACTCGCGGAGTCGTAGTCCCGTTAACAATCGTAATGGTAAATCATTATGCTATCCGAAGAACTGTTGATTCTGTGGACAAACTGATACTAACAAGAAATCATTTCTTCTCAGAAGTTATTGGCAAAAGTTATTGGAGTAGCGAAAGATGATCTTCCAACGGTGGATAAAGAATGTGTGTTACAACGCAGGTAATTTTTTTATTTTATTTTCGAAAGAAAAACGGTTTTTGAACGAGACTGTTTCAACGAGACATTCGCTATTCGCGAGAAACGACACTTTGATGTCGAATTTGATGAACGTACTATTATCGTAAATAATAAACTTGATGTGTACAAGCAGCTTTCAATCTGCACCTCATGTATTCCGCCGAATTCGGCAGCCTGATTTTTATCTATGATGTAAAATCAGAGTGCGATAAAATAATCAATAATTTTTTCTGACCGTATACCATATACACGAATTTTTAATGTCAGCTTCAGCTGAATAACACTGACTGTCGCTATATTATATATAAAAAAAACTTTTAACGTGAGTACACAAGAATACCGAAACGTATACTCGAGCAGAGATTTTAGTATGTATTTGCTAGTGATAGAATGGTGGAATGTGTTATCATGTCTTTTACTTCCTTTTGCATCCTCATGCTGCATCTTTCTTCCTTTTTAAATGTTATCGATATACACCAATTTATAGACTAGAGTAATCTATTATAGCGCAAATGACTGTTTATACATTTTTATAATGCTTACTCTCACGTTAACCCACACACGCTCATTCGGTAATAAGAAAGGATTAGATTGACATGCGCGAATGATGTATAAATCTAATTATTATACGAATTCAACTTCCAGTGTATAACAGTGTTTAATTAGTCCGTATATTTGTAGATTATAATAAATTATACTATATATCCAGTATGCGCTTATTTGTAATTTATCTATCTGTATTTAAGCAATATGACATATGATAATAACACTTAATGTACAGTATTTCAACGACGTGATAAATAAATTCATAAATATCTACATTATTTCGTATTCTAATGTGCATTTTATAGAATTTGTTTGACTATCTTAATGATGTTGCATCAATAATCACTTACCTGTAATGAGCTTGGCGATGACATCTGTGAATTATATGCACCATTAATTTAGCAAAGGAATAAGTCATTGATACAAAAGAAAATGAAAACTTATGGTCGTCGCATATTTCGTTTATCATCGCTAAAATCTTTAGGTGAATGACAACCAAAGTGACTCACGTTTAAGATCAGTTTTTCGCCTGTGTTCTGTTTAATTTAATTTTTATCTTAATTACAGGTGGTAATACTTAAAGATCTTACGGTAATTTTAGAATACCGGATTCCATTTATTCTCTCAACCCGCTGTTCTCCGTGCGTCGATCTCGTTCGTTTCGCTTTACGGATGGCCGATTCTTTGCAGCCACGTGGTATTTGACGATAGGAATAATTAATACTCGACCAATATATAAGGTGTATACCAGTGTAATTGACCATCTAATAAATTCACGTGGGAAGATTCCTTCTCTTCTTTTTTTTTTTTTTTATCGGACTATGTGCCACGATACAAATTTATTATGTTACACAGCTTGGAATATCGTGCGCTTAAATGCATTCACGAATCACAAACATGCAATATCTTTCTTATGTTCTCGAGACGCGTGCTCGCTCGAGTCGCGATTGTTTCGCCGCTTTCGTCGGGGAGGACACAATCTTTACATTTATTATGGACAACGTACAATATCCGCTCGTCGATACTTATCCGGGGCGAGCGCGATTTTTAAAGGATTAATCGAGACGGAGAAAGTGGTGATCGACATCGAACGACTTGATCGCGATTACGAGAATATCCTGCGCAGCATCGACCGAAATTTCGGACTGCACCTTCAAATCACAATTAAAAGACATGTCCAATTTCTCAGGTATTTTATCAGCCATTGCATTTCACGTAAATTTACTATAATTCGGCATAAAAATTTACTGTGCCTGTCAATTTCAGAATGCTTGATGATACATTCCGAAAGATGCCGGCGTACTTCTTGGCCGAGACTGCTCGCGGATCCACTCGCTGTCCGTTCGTGATTGTAAGAAAATGACACACTACCGATGTTTTAATCGTAATGTTAACATCGAAGTACGATTTTCCTATCGGACTGTAGCCTCGTGATGCAACGTGTCACGAATAACGCAATTTCCTCGCGGAACATATATGGATATTTGTACGTGTGTGCACACGCGTGTAACAAGCTCCTCGCTTGAATTGGGGTGGTAAAGGAGGGATTTATTTTTTTTTTTACAGGGTTCAGCATGCTTCGTTCACATATATTACACAACATACGCATATAACAATAACATTAAAACCCTTTTAGGTGTGTTTTCGGACGTGGGAGAGAAAGAGCTATGGCGCGCTTATAATTATATTCGCAATACAACAGGATCGTACTTTGTGCGCGTGCGAAGGTCATATATTCATATGTATGTGTATTAGGTCGCGTGTACGTGTGTCTATGGTGAGACACTATGTGTTTTTCGGTGTGCGGATCGATCTTGCCTGGACCAAAGTGACTCCAAGCAAGCAAGTGATGAGTGGTGAGGTCGAGGGTGAAAATTGTACACGGTCGTCCTTAACTTTCGGTCACCGTATCCTCCTCAGTTAATGTCATGCATAATACTTCCTGTCTCTATTCCAGATTCTTTCATCGGTTTCTTTTTTTTTTTTTCAGCATTACGATGTTAAACCGAGGAGGATATGCGTCTGTCGGTGACACGTGTGCCTGCGCGTGCATGCAGGAGGTTCGATGAAATCTATAATTAAACGTCAGTCAATTGTCCGTAGTCACTAAAGTAGTCGTCTTGTCTTTAAGACTGAAGGAATGGCTTTAAAAAGAAGCAACGGCTTCTTGAAGAGGGGAAGCGAATTGATGATGGGAGACGAGACAACGCGTTAGAAGTAATTCTCGGTTGCAAATCGAATTCAATCTTCTTTTTTGAACATAAGCCATGTAACGCAAGTCAAACTTAACTCGGTAAGTAAGGAAGAAGGCTTTTGGAGAAAATTATTTCTCCTCGTAAGTTACAGCTGCTTGTGGTGTGTTAAAGAGGTCCCATGACTTTACGCGCAGTGATATAATTTCTCAATCATTTTTTCATCGCGTGAGTGGAAACGAAGCGAAATATTCCGAAACATGACACGTTTGTTGACATTGTCTCATTCTTTCTCTCAAGAATGATGCGAAAGAAGATTTCGCACGAATCGTCCTATTAACGATCTTTAGTAGTTCTGCGAGAGAATTCGCAACCATATAGGGTTTTACAATCGACCCAGTGCTGGGCCATTACTGGTTGCTACAGTTCAGATACTAGCACAGTGTTGACTAAGTACTGGATGATAACTCGGGTCCAGTACCGGACAAACAATAGCCCAGTTATTTTAACCAAGCATTCGCCAGTAATGGCTCAGTACTGGCTGACAGAACTTTGGCCATCCTCCAACAGCCAGTTATTTGCCTGCAGTGAAGTCCAATACTGGTCGACAGAACCGTCAATTGACAGGGGTAGCATTGGTTTCGTTGTAATTGCTAGTGACCCTATATGGGTATCTAAATTTATTGTTTAGACCTTGCGATACCAATTGGATGAATTTCGCTATGCAGATATCTGTACACGGATATGAGAGACTCGTTTAACACACTTTTGCGCACTGCGATTTACTTATAGTACAACCGACGAGGCGTAGGAGAGATGCGCGATCTATCGTCGATCTCTACGTGTAATAATTGTGCGAATACTGGCTTTGTGTCCCATTAAGTCTCTCATGTAGACACATACAGAGAGACATCTCTAAATATACAGAGTGTCGCGCCCACCCTCGGAAGTTTCGCGCGGAAACCGCTAATACCAGGTGTTTACGCGGAAATCACGGCTTGTCTACGCGTACTGTATCCAAATCATACACACGTTGACACGATACAGATAGACATAGAGTAGAATATGAAGTGACGCAACAGGAAAATGAGAAATAAAGATGATTATTGTCTTATCCATCTATACTATTCGTTTACGATCCGTACAATTATTCTGTAGATTATTATATAATCTGATTGTATAAACGCATAGGCTAAATAGATAGGACGATGATCATCTTTATTTCTCACATTTTTCTATTAAATAAGGTTTATTATTATTAATATATGAGACACACAATCGGTATAGAATGAAAATTGAATTTCTTTAGAGTGTTGCTAATATCACGTGATAATACTACATAGTTATTTTTATTGTTTTCATTTATTTTTAGATTACGATTGATTTGGATACTTTACGCGCATCAATTAATCATTCCCGATTCTATACATCCGAAGTAAGAGGTGGAGAACTCGATGACATTACAAGTCGAGAGATTACAATGTGCATTTGTTTAATTTTATCCAATTTTACCAATGTTGAATTTCTAGGCTAGAAAAACGATAATCGGCATTACCGAGGTGTATTACTGCTATAGTGAAAAAATAGTTTCCTCACAAAAGTTAAAGAAAAATGGATCCGTGTGAAAGTATTTCGATTATTCGAATAAAAAATAGTTCTCGCTCGCTTTTCATCCCTTCGGAATTTAAAGAAATCTGTCTAGACGATACTCTAATCTCGCATGTGAATTGTGATGTAATATAAATTCATTACAGCTTATTGGGGATCTTAAGTTGTATTAAGACTAATATGCACTCTCAATAAGGATTATCCTTATTATTCTCTATATCTTTACGGTAATATTTTTCAAGTCGACAATTATAAACGAAACACAATCACCATGCATGAACGACATTTATATATCTGCATTTACGACAATTAATCTTTTAGGTGAGGACGTGTTGCGTTCCTCTTGCGCTTCATAGAACCAGGAAGGCTTGTTGTACCCAGCGATAGATTCACTTTTCACTGTCTATAAAGACGAATATCGGATGTCAGTTCAACGAAATTGCGACCTGATGGAATCTCATAGATTATAATTTTGTTTATAAAAAGAAGTGACTTATTCTGTACATATTCCTGGGTACAACATGTAGTCTTACGAAAGCGCGAGATACTTGCCGATGTCGCGGGCGGATATTATCGAATCCGCCGATCAGATTCTCGTTTCTTACGCACGCGCTATACTATCGGTTGCACAAAGTAAAAGGAAGATACGATGATGAACGTGGAAGAATGGGGGTGATTGGGCACGTCGCGAACCATTCGTCAGAGGCCGAAATTTTATCCTCCGGAATGATTTCCCAAATTCGAAATTGGAGGCACAACGCATCATTTGCCTTCGATCACGCACCCCACACTCTTCGTTATCCACCAGACGCGAAACCAGAAGTGTACTTTCGTCGAATTTTGCTGTCGACGCCGGCAAACGCGCTGTGTTGTCTCTCGCTTGGGAGTAGCGTCTTCTGTCGAGTTTCAAAAAATAAAATTGTCCGCACTGGTTTCTTTTTTTTCCTTTGCTTTTTTTCGCTTTTTTTTTTCTTTTTTTTCCATTTTGTTCGCACGTTATACATATTCGTCGTCTCCTCGTTTCATCCGCGAGGTCGACGACACCGCAGCTCTTCGACGGATAGGTCGACGGATAGATTTCCAGGCGCGGCGTCGCCGATCTCTTATGAGCAATATACGTGGGGGAGCCCCGTGCCGCATCGCCGGGAATCCTTCCCTGAGCGAACATCGACCCGGAGCAGCGGAAATAGGAAATACGTTGAACGTGGTATGCGTGCGACGCGATCGCTTCGCCGATACTTCGTATCGCAAGTTTGCAATCGCTCACGGCGCGCACCCGCGTTTACGTCAATCTTCATCCGGGTTCCGGATCATTTTCCGGAGAAAACTGCGCGGAATTTATCTCTCCTTTATTCTCACCTACTATTTCTTTTTAAATTTATTACAAAAGCTTCGAGTCTTCAAAAATGTAAAGCTATCGTGGTGTAAAGAGTCCCGCTCTCTGTGTCAAAACATTCAAAATCCACCCAGAATACATCAATCAGATGATTTTATTTGACGATTATCTTTCTAAAAACAATGACAAGCCATCCAAAACATCTTTTAATAAAAAAAAATCTGCGACGTTATGATGAATCCGTAATTATTTAAATTAATTTAGATAATGTTTTAATTTTCGATTTGTTTTTCATTATATTTAGCATTGCAAATTTTTGCTACATTAAATTTAAAATATAACATATTGACTATGTTAACTATTTGGTAAGTAAATTTACCATTGGCATATATATTCTCGGTTAGATTTTCGAGAAGCGACAATCAAATAAGATCATTCGATGTGTTTCAGTGAAATTTGAATCCCTTGATCTTTGATCAAAGAGCAGGCATACAAAGTCTTTACGCCACGATCGTTACATTTGTACTTTCGAAGACTTGATACTTTTTAAACGAATTTGGAGAAAAATTCATTACCGATAATTTACGTTAGATAAATGTATCGATAAGCGTTGATTCATTTTCTTCGCAAAAAGAATGGCTGCCCGGATGAGGATTGAGCCTAGCGATACCAAGACACTGATGGTTTAATATTATCAATGGTAGAAGAGAAGAGGAGATACTTCTCTAAAATCCACCGATTTAATTAAATTACAACGTGAGTCCTTTTACCTCTCCAATTCTCGCGACAGCTATCTAACTGTCCTTTTAAATTATATATGGAGTAAATATAAAAAAATATGATAATTCAAACACGAACTTTTGAGGCTTCGGTCTGCGTCACTTGGTACCGCTAGGATTGATGAACCTGCCAGATATCAACAGGTTGTTTTATACACCCGAAAGATCATCGAACGTTCGACACTTTTCTAAATACACTGCTTCCAATTATTCTCTTTCCAGCGTCGAACATTCCGCAGCCGATCCTCGTGTGCACTTTTTATGCAGCCTTGAGGAGGAATAACACACGACACAGCGAGTTAACGCCGATTATTTCGTATTCTTGAATGTCTCGACGTGCCGTGTGTTACCTCACCGTTATCTCGTCTTACGGTGATATTGGATTCGACGAACTACCCGACGTTAATTTTACAACGACGAATGCGTTCGTAGTCCAACAGCGTGCGATCTCGCACAACGTAGATATAGTTATACTTACATATAAACTTTATGCTTCTTATGTTTTCTCTCATTGTTAACAGGCCGTGGCTATACAGGGCCCTCTACGCTTTCAATTCAGTCTGTGACACGCGGTCTTCCGAGCAGATCATTAGGTACGATGTGTATATATGCATGCATACATGTATATGTCTGTGTGTGTGTGTGTGTGTGTGTGTGTTGTGCGTGTATGCGTGTGTGAGATATAATACGCAATCAAGATGTTATAATTTCATTGTCCTCGTCATTTTAACTGTTGCAAGATGTATGCTGAACGTCGCTAACATCCTCGTTGCGCCTTAGATGATCCTCTCGTCCTGGAATATTCCTGCTTCGGGTATGAATAGTGAAGAAATCTCCATGTCGAAGTGCCTCCAGTCGAACAAACACAATCCGATTTGCAATATCGTTAATGTTAATGCGCCATCTTATGATCGGACTAGTTTATCAAAAGCTTGCCTCGATGTTTCTTTAAGGATTTGTCCGACTCGACGGATCGCATTCGGCTTGGCTTCGTACACACATGTTTCTGTATACGCCTTCCTTCTTCACTTTTCTTTACTGTTTTTGTCGTCTTCATTACCCGTATAAATACACCAGTACAAGACATTGAAGCCAATGAACATGTATGGGAAGGCATAGCGAGCAATGTAGTCGATTCTCGCGCTGCCTCGGGCATTATCCGGATATCCACATAAAAGCAATTTCCGCAGCCAGTAGCTTATTCTCGACGATAGCGTTACCGACATGGGTATCGTGGACGAAGTCGGTATCGCGATCGGCGGCGAAGGTGTTGCGACGCGCAACGGCGTACCCAGGGGTGACGCTGAGGAGGCTGGCGAAGGCCAGCGCGATGGCGACGACCTTGTCGAGCTTCTACGCGAGTGATGTCGCTGTGCTTTCATCGGCGAACACCGGCCAGCGACGCAATCTTCGTCGTTCAGCAGCGAGAACGTTGGCGATGGCGAACGATTCGGATTATAACGCTGATGGCGATGTAACTGATGATGATGGTGGAGTTGCTGCTGATGATGGTCCTGCTGATACGTACGCGGCAGCGAATGATGTTGTGTCATCGACGGATTGCTGCCATGAATCTGCTGTATATAAAAATGACTGTGATGACGGGGAGGATCATGATGATGATGATTCTGAGGATGGTGATGATGATGATGACGATTATGAGGCTGATGATAGAGTTGTCGTTGACGAGGACGTGAACGTTGTTGCGGCGGTCGTGTCTGTTGGAACTGTTGTTGCTGAGGATGGCCGCGAGCCACTTCCCTTGTTGATCCGAGCGCCTTCCCCTCGAGATTTATTCTTGCCCCTCGTCCTCCCGAAACAGGTACGTGGACCAATACGTGAGGTTGAAGAAAGCGAATACGATTGGGAAGAAGATCCGTGAAATGACGTCGATGCGCTTGGACCTCGTCGGGAACTTGGACAGCCACGACCTGCAGCAGTTTTTTTTCCGTGGTTGCATATGTAATTCGCACTGCTGCAATTTATCCATCGACATGGAATCCTCCGGGTGTCGGACCAGAGGCTTCTGAAAGAATTCGGGTGGTATTGAACCATTAATTTCTCGTACTCTTGGCTCTTTAATTCAAACTATCTCGATTCTAATCGAAAGAATCTCGACCTCTTCTTTTTGCTGCATAAAAGAATCTCATTTTCATCTAGAAGAAGCATCTAGAAAAATCCTGATTTCTTCCTTTGATGCATACAAACTCAGATTTTTCAAGAATTGCATTTCTTTATAATAAATGGAAAAAAAATATAATGCTCCCGACTGAGGCAATATTTTTCGCAATAAATTTTTCGTAGATTTACAGTGTTCTCGTTAACGTCTACATTATTAATATTCTTATAAAGATGCTTATTAGCATCAAAAATTATTAAATTGCTTTATCAATTTAATAAGTGATATTACTACTCTGGTTCATGATTGCGTTTCAAGATCGAAAAAGATTTCAGCGTGCAGAGTCAAATATGTAAATTCACGCAGAAGTATTTAAGCACTATAAAATCCGCTTTGACCGAAATAGGATTTCTCTTGTTTAATTAGAGTTGCGTTCTATGATGTTGCCGCAACACGTTCACGTCCTCGTCAACCAAAACGAAAGTTTTTCCGGAAAAGCTCGAGGAGAAGAAAGCAGCTATGTCGGAAGTATCTTGAGCGCGTGCATGGAGATGCTCGAGGAACGTCATGCCTTGGTATACTAACCATAGCGAAGTTGGCGGATCCATCCGGCTCGAGCAATTCCGAAGTCGGATCAATCGACGACGAATGTTCCATCTCGTTCGTTGGAAACTGCTTCTTTATGTTGTCGCTGTGCATGTCGCTACGCGACGCGTAGTTGACCAGCGCGAATTCGAGTAGTGCACCGAACACGAAGGTCAAGCACACTCCTGTCCAAACGTCGATAGCCTTCGTGTAGGAGACCGGTGGCAGTGAGGCGTTTATCCCCGATGTCTGTGTGGCCATTGTCAGCAGTGTCGTAACGCCTGGACGGGAGAAGACCGATAGACTTTTGTAGATTTTTGTAATTAATCTTGTTAGAAGATTCAATAAACACGAGTCAAAAGTAAATTTAAAAAACGAGCTTCTATAAACGTATATTTTTCTTTCTTTACAAGATCATTAATCGTTACGCGGTCTTTAAATAATTCATTTCAATGTGTGCATTGCGACTCTTCGTATTTAACGTTAAGACTGATTTAAAAATAAATTCAATCATTCATATTCAACCGATATCTGCAATTCTATTCGCGTTCTTTTAATAGTTATATTGATTTTTCCTGTTTTTAGGTATAAATTTAAACACTTTGAAATGTTTATTTTAATTTCTGTCTCGCGGCGACTAATATACGTTTTGCTTCTTGTTATGATTATCTATGGCTGCGCTCAGCAGAAAAAGCTTTGCAACTATGTTGGAAGATTCTTTAATATGATTGGTTTATACATTTAGATCTAATGAAGAACTGAGAGCAAGAACAATCAAATTAAAGAATTTTATAACAGTTACAAAATTGTTTCTTCTGTTTCTTCCGTATCCTACGACATAGAAAGTTATCTTTGCAGTATTAACAAATTTATTGTGCTGCTACAACAAATACGATTATTTATAATTGCTAATTTTATTCAGCTATACAACTTTGCTAATTTTACATAGAAAAATCCGTATATATTACGACTGTAGATTTGCTAAATCGCTGAAGTTTTTAATTGCTACGATAAATCTTTTTTTCCCGTGAATTATAACTCTGAATTATAACGTCGCTCTGCGCCTAGACAATAATTTATACCTAGTGACACCCGGGCAGGCACAGCGCTCTGATCCAGCCAGAAAGACACCCAGGACACAATAACGAGCATACAGCATGGGATGTAGATTTGAATGAGATAGTAACTGAACTCTCTCTTGAAGAGCAGGTCCACTTTCAAGCAACTGTACTCTCCTGTGTGTTTTTTTTTTTTTATTTCATCGTTAGAATCGTTATATGAGTTCATCATGTTTTTCTTCTCAACGCAAGTCTCCACTTACCAGTGTTTGTCTTGCTATTACAGTAGTCCGTGAGGAATTTCTCAAGGGTGAACCTGGGTAGGTGTAAATTCTTAACCACTTGAACGGGGTCGCCTTCCTTCCAGAGAAAGACCAAATCGTTCGTCGTCCATCCGTCTATCGGGACGGACGAAGACGGTTATTATTTGACGAATGGTTAACTTTTCGAGAATGTTTAATGAAAAAATACTTATTGAGAGAATTAATCTATCTACGTAGGAAGAAAAACGAGAGAGTTTTTCGAGTCGAAATTACTTACAACTCGCCATACGAAGTGAGCAAGTTTGTCGATCCAGGGGATACAGTTTCAAATTCATGGGACACGAGAGCGTCAAGGATATCCTGCATCAAGGGAAGAAAAATAGCGATAGTTTACGTAATGTCTGTGGAAGTAAAAATCCAATTCGCAATGTAACGAACGCGCTTGTGTTTTGTCATCCGGCACAGTTCACAAGATATAATACTAGATCTCCGATTGTACAAGCGAATTTTGCGACATTTGATTATCACGAGGGTGAAATGCGAGTGTAATGAATAATAAATTCCCGTCTATCTATATTGAACGTCTATCTATATTTTAATTTGAATCATATATGTATAAGCACCGCCCTTAAACAAAGTTCGCGCAGCGAGGGGGAAAAAAAGAAAAGGTGACATCAATAATCTTTTGTAAAAAATTGCGCAATCTCGCTGATTAAGCTGACTCTGCATTCTCCGCACATCGGTTACATTTATAACACTGCGGTATACTCACCGTATGCTATAAAGAACCGAGCCATCCGGGAAAATTCGTATGTATACGTTCGGCATAATGATGTTGTGGAAGTGACCCTCCTTCTCGTTCGAAAAGAATAAATCTGGCATCCAGACGCGGCTAGCTTCCGTCAGGGTTAAATATTTAAGTTTACCTGCAACGTTCAACGAACAGTGGGTACATATCCCGGCGAAAAAATCGGCGTGCGTTAACGAATACGGTATCGCTCGTTAGCGTTCATTCAGTAAGCAGAAAGCGCGAATATCAGCGGCAATTTGCAAAAGGAAGATAAAAATAGCCGCTATTAAATTTGCGTAACGACCAGCGCGAGCGAATAAAATGTTACGACTCGCCCTTTGTAGCGCGATATAATTGCAGGATGAAAAAAGTGTACGTATATAAACGCTCTTTGTGCGTTTATATACGCGTCCGAACTTTTCCCGTTGACCGCAAAATATCGTGTCTGTGCAATATTACTGTACGAAGACACTTTGGCATTTATGGAAAATAAAGAAAGGATGAACTTTGATCGGACTTTTTGATTTTTTTCCATATTGCAGTTTATGCAGTTACGAGGAATATATTTCACCTTTAAAACTATTATTCTTGTGACATGGTACTGTACACGCATTGCTTGACTGTTATATCACTGTTGTTCCTATTTTATCGCATCGTGACTTTTATCAGCGTCGAAACATCAATACCGAAAGCGTGGAAAATTCAAACTGAAAATCAGTTATAAAATACTATTGTGAACTTTACGTACCTCCGAAGTCATTAAACCGTAATCTCTCATCCAACCATTGTTCCCGAAATGTTAATTGTACGGAGTATTCCTGGAGAGAAGAAGAATAAATGCGATTAAATAGCGTCGCGCGTTATGGCAGCGAGTAATGTAAAGAGTTATTCCTTTCTCTTCTCAGTAAGCGATAGTATTTTTAATTAGTTAGTATAAAGTTTCGTTAAGAAACGTAAAGAACGTGCGTAACGAAATAAAGAATAACTGAAGTCTAAATTCATTTTGAAACAAATAGTATTTATAATAGCAGAGTAGTCTTTGTGAAGAGAATGAAGAAAATAGCTTCGCGTAAATGATAACTCCGCACTTAATGAACAGTTTTAATTATAATTGCAATTGTATTTTTAATTCAATAATGATCAGTTCTCGAGAACGAGTTCCGGTATCCGTGATAACATTTCAATGCGACACGTAAAATCTAATAAAATATAAAAGAAAGTTGAATTAAAAAAGAAATGTAAAATCTTTTTCTTTCCACTTTATATATATATATATATATATATTATTCGATAAAAATCTCGCACCTATAAAAAGCAATTATTCAAACACCTCGTAACACAAAGAGAATTTCTTTTTATCTGTAATATTATCGCCACTCTGGACTGGTGTAACGACAAACTGGTTGTCAATATTCTTATTATAAAAAAAGTAATCGTCGATACACAGATATGGATTGTAATTTTATGTTAAGAGCTGTATATTTTCGAATAGGTCGAATATTTTGACATCGTTTTAGCGATTGGCACATAGTTGCATTTTTCATTAATTTTTCCTCCCCGAAAAAAAAGAACACTGAATCTGATATCACATCACACAAATTTTATTTCGCATCGCATAATAAATGATCCAATTTATAGCGAGATATAAAAATTAATGCATTTAAATAATGTTTGAAAAGGAGATTTTAATCACACAGAGTAGATTAAAACGAGGTCAGTAACATTCGTGTCCATTGATCCACATCTGCGACATTAATCTGCCTTGGCGTAATCGCGCATGTCGATAAGTTAACTCGTCACGGATCGAACTGATGCATTTAGGTGGAAGAACGTCATTTTATATCGAGTTGCACCTGAAGCGACGTACAACGCCCGTCAATCCGTGACGACTATCTATCACTTGGTAATGTGTGTGTCGAGAAATATATGGAACAGAAGACCGCGGAGATGTTATATATATCGTATATAGCGGTGGGAAAATCGTCCCGGGAAGACGAAATAATTTATCCTGGATCGGAACGCATCCGGGGACGTTTTTCCGCGGTAAAGCGATCATGCGACTCGAGGGCATTACAAGCATCGACAGGACATCAATAGCCGATCTGTCGTCAAATGCTCCGAATAACACTGGCGCAGCCAAGGAGATACGGGGCGGTCGGGGTCAAGGGCCATGCAAAAGCGAACACCGAGGACCTACCAGATGTAATCAGATCAAATGCCAGAAATGTCTCGGGCACTATTGCGCAATATCTGTTTAGCGGTATAAAAGAGAACGCATGCAGTTTCGCTCACGGTGCTCTCGTGTTCCTCTCAGCTGCTCTCGGCCGTTCCTGCGGCGGGCGTGCCAAAGTCCCGTGTGCTCTGTTTCCTATTTCAGAAGGGAGTAAAAGGGAGTGCTTTCGCAAATACATATTTCTTTTCCTCTCATTTCCAAATACTTCCTTCCTTCCTCCTTGCTTCCTTCGAGACCTACCGCGAGAGACCGCCGACTCTCTCGTCTCTATCCTCCACGCTCGGTGCAGTGCAGTGTTTCACTCTACGGTGTTTTTTAACGTGAAAAGAAAAAAAAAACACACATCCCGTTGGCCCTTCTCTTTTTTATTTAACTTCTTTTCCCTGTCGGCTTGCGGTATTAGTTTTCACTTGAAAGTGCGCCAGAGCTCACACTCGTGTGTGTTTCGCTCTACCTCCGCTTTTCTCTTAACTCGTCCGATGGTTTTGTTCCGTCGTTAACTTTTTCAGCGACTCGTATTCACACGCATCTAATATCGGCGGAAAGTTTCTGAAAAATTGTGAAACATGCCGCCAAACGAGGATTACCGGTCACCCTCTTTTCGAGCTTTCGTGTTCGTTCTATTTTTCTTTTTTCTCCTTTATTATGTTTTTTTTTTTTGCACAAAACGCGCGTCATTTTTCTCTTTTCTTTTTTCTAGTATAATACATCACTCGCAAAGAAATAAAATACGCTAAACACGTTTGCGTGGATGCCCGTTTGTACTTCAAAGTACTTATCTTTCCCGTGTAACACGAACGACGAGCTTTCCTTGGGACAGGTATCGTGCGCAATACTACCGCGATTACGACATGCACTCGCGATTTCCGCATCTCTCGAGATAAAAGCGATTGTCGCTTTTGTATCCGTACGAAAAATATCTTGTGAGCATAAACGACGTTATGGAGATTTGTCTATCGTGCGTCGGTGGAAGCTTTCGAACGGGAAATCGAGTTGTTCTTTCAAACATATGCATGTTGCGCAAAATATCTTATGACACCGACTGAAGAAATTGCCATTGGCGGGAGAGAGACTTTTTCACACTCGATTAAAGTGGAGGATAGAAAATTACTAGGAAATCATCGCAATGTTCTTGTAGTAACATCTTCGTGGAGATCTAAATCGCCCTTCTAAGCCAACTGTACGAATCATAAAAGTTGTATACGAAACGAAATAAATAAGTGCGATCATTAGAGAACTGATATACATATTCTTGCAACCCACTAAACATTTTTGAAAATAACATTACGTCATACACATATATATATATAAATATATGTATATCATACGTGGAATAATCGAATGTGTCGTATCATCGAGTGTACTTACGATGATGACGTATGAAATTATAAATATCAATAACACAGCGACAACACGTCGAGGGGGGGGGTTTCATACATAATCCTGACGTATAAGATATCTAGCACACAGTCAATATCTCAATTTTATGCTACACACAATGACAAATGCAAAGCATCCAAAAAATCATCAAAGTGTTCTATATATATATATATATATTTAAAAAAAGGGGGGGAAAGAGAAAAATGGGGAGGGTAACCGCAATGCAGCCCTCGATTTTACGTCGAACGATCCAAGCCGCAAGATAGAGACGGCCCTCCGATATTTCAGGCTACGTTTTTTTATACCGGAAGCTGTTGCGCGCCGTAACAGCTGGCTCGTAATTTTTCCCTGGCTCTTACCTTTAACGAACGACAGTCATCGCTACCTCTACCTTTCTTATACGGGCAAAATTCTCGAGTTACGCGCGCTAGGGCGATATATTTGCCGTTTAAGCCGGCCGCTCGACGAAACGAGTGCTCCTTTTTCTCGCGCGTCGTCCGTAATTAACGCGACACAACTCGATTAGCGCGAGGCGACAAAAGGCTAATTGGTCGAGTCGAGTCTCTCTCGATCCCCCTTGCGAAACGCGGGTAGTTTTTAGCGAGTAAGAAAGTGTATTGTATATCGTCGCTCTCTGTTGCTCCGGCAATTGTCCTGATGGCAATGGGATATAGTGGGATGTGTCGCGATAAATAACGGCTCGCGAACCCTCTATGGACCGTGTCATTATTGTTTTGTGACTTGTATCCCTTTTTCACGCGCTCGATATCTGAGGAGAGAACGGCGTAGGATTTATCAGTTGTTATACAAATTGATCTCTCTCACTTTTTTATATCGTTATAATAAATTTAATTGTCTAATTAACTCGATGATTATGAATGCGTCAAAAATAAATCGCGAAAAGAAGAGTACTGATACATAAAGAGAAATACATTATTGTTAGGTGAAAGATGGGACGTATATACGATATATGTATATCGTATATACATATACAATATTATATAAAGACATTATATATATATATAGGACCGGAAAGAAAATTCAATTAAAGTTAAAAGTTTTCACATCACGTCTTCGCACAAATTTGCTCTACTAATTTCCTTGATCACATCGGAGAAGCTTCCTTCGGGATTTTTAACTTCGATCAGAACTTCCAACTCGCCGTCGTCAGACATTGTTTTGAAGTTTTGTTTAAGTCACAGAGGGTTCCACGAGATTTCGGGGCCAATAGCTTGCCAATCAGCTTGCTCGGCGGTTCATCCGTTTTCCTCGCCGATGAGCAGCTTCACGTGTTAAATTTTGTTTCGCCTAAAGCGACGTCTGCGATGAAATTTTAAAGCGTAAAACTTGAGCTTTAAGTCCGAACCCGTAAGAAACTGATCAATCATAGACGATCGTTCGCTTCGTGTTTGACTGATGGATCAATTTTTATGGCTTAGGGCTTAAAGCTTAACATTTTAAAACATAAAACTTCAGATTTATGCCTTAATAACCATATAAGAAATTGAGAGACCAATCATAGTCGATTATTATTCTTCTTACACTTGACTAAAATTGGTCAATTTCTTATGGCTTAAGACCTAAGTTTTACTCCTTGAAATCTCATTGTGTAGGTGCCGCTTAATGCGATGCGCATACACACAATGCGCCTTCTTCGTGCGCTCTTTACGGAGAACGGGTTACGATCTTCCGTCTTGACGCGCTTGATCTCACCGTTACCGATATACATTCGCTCGCAATGAAAATTCTAACAGCCGCATTATTCCCACGCGAATTTTCCTCTCATCCCTCAGGGGATTTGTTTCTAAGCGCAGCGGTGTGCTCATTCAGTCGACAAATATTTGTCAAGATAAACGATGCCGAACGTGCCCGGTACTTATGAGAACGTGATACAGAATGAAAGAAATAAAGGAGAGACAGAGAAAAGAGACAGATATATGTAGAGAGAAAGAAAGAGAGAAAGAGAAGAAGCGAAAGAAGAAGACGACAGAAAGGACGGATTCTTGCAGGACCTAAAAGTGAACGATCGATCTTTTTCTTGCAATACCTTGGAGTGCGTGGCGATTCCGATGAATATGTATTTCTCCCGTGGTGATTTAATGATTACGAGCGCATCATGATGTCCGGAATAGCGAATAATAGGAAGGGGGATATATGTGAACAAATATCGTTTTGTTTTGTACTTCGTGTGATACTGGCGTGTGAAGCGTAACGAGTCTCTGATTCGTCGAAACGGAATGCCAATTATCTCGACGAGTTCCGCGCGACGGCTGGGGAGATAGAAAAATCAATGTTCGAATCGCGATGTCGAGAAGAATTCGGCTGGATGTCATGTACGATGGAGGTTCCCAGCCGAAATCGTGCCCGACGTGTACCAAAGCGAATCCACTGAAGAACGGCAGTGATTATACCTAAGTAATATCAGGAACTCTGTAAAGCCGTAATCACACTAGCGATCGCGCGATTGTGATTCACGATTGAGGATTATTTCTCAACCAATTGGAACGAAGCAATCGGTGACTGCTTTGCTCTGATTGGTTGAGAAATAATCGTCGATCACAATCGCGCAATCGCTAGTATGATTACGGCTTAATGCACTGCGAACCATGATGTGAGCTTTTATCGCTCGTATATATACATTACATTCGTGTGAAGTTTATCGCTCGTATTCATTTCTGCGCCCACATCGTGCGTGGGGCAATATAAAACCCCTCTCCGACAAAAGCCGAGTTACCATGTGGCTTTGAGTGAGTAACAAAGATCGCCCTTCAGTCTCGCGCGACTGAAGAGTATCGGTTGCCTGTACTCATCTTGACACAGAATTCCAAGAAATCGCGCTAAACCCACTCAAGGAGAATGAGAGAGCCAAAATAATGTCACCATTGACCGAATTGTGATAGAAAGACAAAACATAAACCCGGTGAAAAATCAGTCCGTTTGACTTTCTTCGGGCCACTTTTAATTAACATTATTGACGACCTCCATGGATTATTCGTTCGTTCGCATTTGCGATCGACGAGGCAGAGACACGCGTGCGTGTGCATGTGAATGTGCGTGTGCGTATATGTGCGTGTATATATCGAGCTTACTATCTCTCTCGTCTGTTCGGCGGGCAAACCTGAGGTGAGGCCCTGCGCAACGTGTCTCGGAACGCATTTTGAATTGGACTCGCGCGAACGCGTGCGAAGCGCTCGTCCTTCGCCACATCGTCGCGGCCAATCCTCTATAGCAAAGGTTCCAACAAGGCACAAGACGTGGTTGCAACACGTACAGTCAATCGAACGTTCTCGTACGATCAGTATTCAGGTGTGCTTTCCACACGGTGGACACGAGTGGACGCGAGTGTCGTTCCGTCTTGTTGCTCACTGAATAGTGTCGAGAAAGGTAGAATGACGCTCGCGTCGACTTGTGTGCCACCAAATAGAAGACAACCCCTATATACAGCAACAGACAAATTACTGATCGTACATCGCAGGCGCGACAGCTTCACCGTGCCTTGTCTCTCTCTCACACACACACCGCGCGGATTCCTCGGCCAATCCCAAGTCGATTTCTCCTTAGCGAAACGATCCTCTCGTTAATTTCAACGTCGAAGCGTTCGAATACATTTGAGTGTCGGTCGTGTTCAAACGACAGACCCATGGTTACCCATGGCGACATAGAATTCGCATTAAGATCTCGATTACGTCAACCGTTTCTCGCTCCTCCTCCTCCTCCTCCTCTTCACTTTCTTTCGAAGGGGAGACCGACTTATGAATTGCCAAAAACTCCATGCATCGGATCCCGGGCACGATAAAGCCGGGACGCCCTGTATAATATGTATGTATACAGACTTAAACATGACAGTCAATGACATCGAGAAAAATCAACGAAGTGCGATTAGCACACATCCATTGTCAGCGCGACGAACGAGAGTATGCATATACATGTATGTATCGTGTGCAGGAGATGTCACGCGCGCGGGACGAGACTGATAATATATATATGCATATATACGTATACATATACACAGAGATACAAGTACAGAGAAGTGCAAGTCTTACGGCATCATATACACGTGACGTTTCAATATAATTATACACAATATGTGAGGATATACAGACTGTAGGCCTCGTTGATGATTACTTGTTTATTGCACTCACCATATTATAATCATCTATTTTGCTGATAGAGCGGAGAAAGATGTTGACCTTCACATTTGTCGGACCATCTAACACGTCGACCGGAACAGAACAAAAGAAATCGATTAATTACATCGGTCGCCGTGAACCGAGGATCGCTGGCTTTGTATTTTCTTTTCTTACTTTTCTCTTTTTCTTTTCTTTTCTTTTCTTTTTTTTTTTTTGTTGCTTTGTGGTTAATTCGCTTTCGCTTTCATTTTAATTTACCGGGATAATATACTTAGCGGTGTGGGCGGATCATTAATGAATGAGGGACCACAGGAGAGGGAGAGGGAAAGAGGGTGCGGGAATGATAAGAGCGTCGTGATAAGATGATTCTGAGACTCATCGATTCTCTCGAACGCACATGTCGCACGCGTCAATGGATCGAACGTCAATAAATAATGGATTAATCGCGAACGTCGCTTCCGCCGATCGTACGATACGCATCCGAGCGAATGGACGGAGCATTATCACCATGCACTTCTGTGCCCCGCGATAAAATCACGACAGACCGCACGGTATATATATTCGGTGTGTTTTCGAAAAAGTGTTACGACTAAATAAAAACTCCCCGATGAAGTGCCATTCTCCCGCATAACACATATTCGTTCTCTGACGATTAATTTTTACGGATGACACTTGAAAATATATCGCTTTGTTTCATTTTATTTTAATCAGTTTGAAACACTCCTCCCCGAGAGGACAGGACACCCTCCATTATCTTGCCGCGAGGCACAGGTCGCATATCTCGTTACGCGATCCAATATGTGTTTGTATAAAAAAGCGTAAGAGAGTTTGGAGATGAGCTTGGATATATGGCAGATATCGTGAGATCGATATATAAAATTTAAATAAACACGCTACGCGCTACGACATTTAAATGGCATGGGGTGATGCGATGGGGCGAACTATATTGCAGCGATTTAGCGAGCGAGTTAGCTTCTCCTTGTCCCACAGCTCAATTAACGCTTCACGCGAATGACTGGCGGATCGTGCGAAAGCTACGGATCTACTCGAGCAGCGAGTCGAGGAAAAAAAATGAAAGAAAAAACAACTTGTCTTGTAAGCTAATGTGGAGTAAGATCGATTTGGACTTGCGGATGAAAGTATCCGTCGCTGTGAGATCTCTTATAGGAGCGAAAACGGAGTAATATCCAGCGCCGTGAAAGCGACGATTATTGATCCGTGTGCTTCGCCAAGTGTAAACAATCCCATAAGATATAATACAGGTAAGGAGGAATAAAGTCGATGTGCATATGTGTTCGGTGTGCCTGGGCGTAGCGCACCGAATGCAGAATGCCTCAGCTGTCGCTTTGCGTGTAATCCGGTATACGACGAGCGATACAGACACCGTTGAATTTAAAAAGAAACCGAATAACAGTCGCAAACGTTTCACTCGAGATATTCGGGGAAATGCGTGAACGAAGCGAGGTAATAAACCCGTGAGAAAAAGTAAGAACACAACAGTCATGAAAATAGATGCGTTTGATGTCGGAAAATTAACGTTATCGATCGAAAGATTACACGGGAAATAAGTATTCTGGATGGTCAAATCCTATAGATTCTAGTATCCTTAACTTATTTCGGTCGTTTTAACTTAGATACAAAGTATTTTGAGAATGAATTGAGTCGAAAAAAGAAAATGTTTCGATAAAAATTGTAGGATTCGAAGAGGATTGGCCCACTTAGACTCAACAAGACCCAAAATCTAAATATCTCATCCGATGATCCCTTTCAAACCCTACAGCTTTTATTTGAAACATTCTATTCAAAAATGCATTGTTCTCAAAATACTTTGTGTCTGAAGTTAAAATGGGTCGAAGATGTTTCGATCCAAAGTACAGAATCCGTAGGATCCCAACGTTTTACTATCTAGAATACTTATTTCAAACGCGACCTTTGGATAATGTTAGTTTTTTTAATGTCACTTTTTAATATCACAGTGTAATATCACGTTGCCTCGTGAGGCACGCAAGGCGACGTTCTCTCTGAGGAAGATTCTACATTCGGATCTACTACGCGGACATCCGAAATACTGGAAAAAGAAATGCGTTCTACTGTGGGCTTTCGGAGTGAATCGGAGTTAAGCCGTAATCACACTAGCGATTGCACGATTGTGATTCACGATTGAGGATTATTTCTCAACCAATCGGAACGAAGCAATCGGTGACCGCTTTGCTCTGATTGGTTGAAAAGTAATCCTTAATCGTCGATCACAATCGCTCAATCGCTAGTGTGATTACGGCTTTAATCGTGGTCCCATTATACGCCTTCGACGGCCGGTTGTCCCCGCCCTCCGTAATGGGCCCGACCAGGTGTCTCCTGAGGTCGACCTTTGACACACACGGAAGGGGCCTGATTGTCGCGACTTCGCATCTTTCGCTTCTCTCGTGGACGCTGCTCTCGGACACGCGAGGCACACCTTCGCCGTCGTCCTCGTCTTCGGAGCGGTGGGTGTTGCGCGGCATGGGGATTAGAAACACCTAGGAGAGGATCCTAGAATCCCATTGCCATGTTCGTGTTTGTCTATATCGTTTTCGCGACGAGATAATCAGCGTTTGGCGCTAAGATGCGCGGCGGATCATAATTTTATATCAGATCTTATATACTTTCAAGATGCAGAAATCTCGCGCGCGGTTTTCTATACACCCGATGCCGCTTCATCCAGAATCAAGAGATCTCTCGATCGCGTATAATCCTGACGTCTTTCGTGACTGTCAATGGAACATCTTTCTTGTGCTAAATAGCGGGAAAAAGTATCAATAATGTAATGGTAATTCGCGGTAATATTTCATCGGCTCGAAGAGAATGTGATTTAATCGATGCCACGAAGAAATACATATATATAGTAGACCCGAGAAAATATTAACAGGGCTCTTCTGCATCGCATATAAACATGTAAAATATAGATTATATTTTCATACTGTAGTTATCGAGTTTATGTTGAAAAAATTTATATACCATGCCTTGTGCCTCTTAATTTTTCAAATACCGAATAATTTAACTCTTGGCTGTTTGTATGAAAAATATTCGATATTTTCGACGAAAAGCTGCACATTATATTTTATCGCTTTTGTTTACAAATTACAAAACGAGTTAATGGTTCAATGCAACGGATAATATCCATCAATAAGATAGAGAAGAAGTTCGATAATTGAAAAGTCAGGGTAAAAATATATAAAGTGAGGGAGCGAGTCTAACGTAGGTGGAGTCGCTTAGCGTGTGACGACGGTGTGTAGGAAAAGGTGGACGTACCTATTATGAAAGAAAGAACGTATCGATTTAACGGAATGTCCATTAAATCTTTGACAAGCCCTGAAATACAATTCTTTTCGCTCCGCGGACGTTTGCTAAATGCTGATTGTTGAAGCAGCATCTGGTTTTAACGAACTGTTGAAAAGTCACAGACCGTCGATCTCGCGTTCATTAACGTTTATTTCAGAAAAGCATGACAATCTCAGAGAACTCGTATTCACTCGTATTGAAGCAAAATTCTCACAATGACAACATAAGCTCACGCGTCCGCAGGATCAAGGCATGGTATATATATATATATATATATATATGTATATATTTGTCATTGTCGTAGAGAAAGTAGAAACAAGTCAAGCAAACGAGAAACTGTCATATTTTGAAGTGTGACAGTAAATTTCCTATTTCCCGAAATGCCGCCGGGACCAAAATCACCCGGTGCTTTATTAAGCACCGGGCAAATTAGGAAATGTTTTGTGTCGCTAATCGGCGCATTGCAGTTGCATTAAACTCTCGTAATCTAATAAGCGAGCCTCGGATATTGCCGCTCCAGTGAGGTTCACTGGACACAATCGTGCAACAATTATGGATTACTGGAGAACGATCGTTTTATGTATTTCGAGCGCGATAGAGAGCCATCTTCCCTACTTTTTCCCCAGATTAGTGACACACGCGAACTATAGAGATATTTTATATTTCTTTCCTATACAGATACACATTCTGAAACATAAATTGCAGTTTACAGCACAGAGAAATTAACATAAAGAGGAAGAGATGCAACACGCATTTTGAAGTCATATTAAAGGATTAAGTTAATCTTCCTCTGCTGGCGCTTGTAAACAATTAAATGCAGTCAAACTGGATGTAACAGGCTTTCGAAAATAATTCTACCTCGCTCGCGATGACAATATCGCAAAATTCTATATCTCCTTGTAGTACAGACAGAGATAAAAGCCAATTAGAGCCAGTATGCAAAAGTATTTACGACAATTATTGAAGTAACAAAATATCGTAAAAGTTGGTCCCTATGATTATTTCTACTTCAACAATTGTCATAGACATTTATGCTTACATTTGCTTTCTATTTTATTCATATACATATGTATATGTAAAAAATAGCCCTTCTCCTATTCTTCGAAGAGTCACTATTTTATTCGTCAATCAAGTTTTCTCTTCCTCTCTCTCTATCTCTTTCTTTCTCGTATCTTCTTTATCGTGTCATCTAATATCTATTCCGCGTTATAAGTGGTACGGATATCGGCGCCAATGAAGTGAGCTTCAAGAGCGGCAACATCCGAGTACCACTAATAAAGAGACGGCCATATGATGCTTAACCACGAAGATATGGATCCAAGATCCATCGCGATTAACCCAACACCACTTTAAAGAAGAAAAAGCACGCGTATAGTATATATCGATAGCGTCAGTTCACATAAATATACTTCAAAGCTGCTAATTTTAAACTCCTACAGAATATATATTATTATTGTCCAGCATTATTATTATATCATAATTGAATTCTTATATAATACTTTATCATCGTATACCCGTGTAAGTTTCCAATAATAAATGTTTATTATTATTACACGGCGCGCGTATACTTAAAAAAATAGAACTATAGTGCAGCTGCCTTCCTCAGTGTGATCCATGTGCAGGTATATCTGCTAATAAATGCTTGCTGCTAAATAAATTATGGCGGACACACATATATTCGACATACATTTAACATACACACACACACACACGCATACAATCCTTGACGTGGCCGATAAATTTTTAAATGTCATCATCTTTTCTCGCACTTAACGCGTGAATATTTAAACGGCGGTCTGCAAACGGCGGTGGGTTAATCACGGAGATCGATCGGTAAACGAATGCGGCTCAAAGTGGGACTCGCTTCGATGAAAACGCGCGTTGAAAATTGGAGCTCTATAACGAGAACCTCGCCGAACGACAAAGTCGCCTTTCGCGTCGTCGCCAGCTCCGTGTATAATTAATTGGTACCAGGCCTGTCTAATTACGCCGCCGCTGCCTCCGCGCGACGTCGTCGTCGTTGTCGCAATTGGCAATTCGCGGTTAATCCCCAACTTCTGTCGCGACAGCACAATGTCTCGCAGAGCCGCCGCTGTTCTCGCCGAAGGACGTCGCGTCGCGTCGTGTTGTTCGCGGTAACCCCCCGGGCTATTTTCCGCTAAATGAGCGTATTTGCCAAACGTGCGTCGTGTTCCTCATTGTTCTAAAAGTATACCGACCAGAGAGCGCGTCGCTCGCTTTATCTCGCTAATAAAGAGACGCGGCCATATGATGCTTCGCGTGCCGAAGGAAAACATTCGACGTAAAAATATCTTCGCAAAGAGTTAATCGGGACGAAAATCCATTACGTTTAATCGCGGGATGTATTTGCAATTATAATTCTGGATTATTTATTTAAGTCTCGCGTTTGTGCTCACGATGGAAGATATTACGACGTTTCTGCCCTACTCTCTCCCTTGATAAATAGTAGACGAGAGAGCCTGCACCCTAGATATACGTATACTCGGCGCACGAAAACGGAGAGAAATGAAGCGTGTTCTGAATGTAAATCTCTCGGCCCGCGCGCAATGCGGCCGTTGAAAAATTTAACCCAGCAATTAAATTGCATTGGCCGTTGATACGCACCGGTGATTACACTGCGACGTGACTTGCGCCTTCGAGTCATTTCCGCAACGATTACAAGAGGTTTCGTTTACCGAGATCGTTTCCTCGGATATGGAGCACGTAAGTGTTTCATTTTCATATATATATAACGGTTTAACTGGTATGCGGGCGTATATACAGGTACGATTACTGTTTTCTGGTATAGCAATTAGGAAAAAAGTCATTACCAAGAATGAGATAAAAAGGGTTGCATACTACCGCAGAGAATGCCTTAGCAGCACGAGAATGCCTTAGCGAGTGTGTTGTCGTACGGTGCAGTAAAGAATTAAAGAATAAGTCAACGATACATTTGGTAATATATGTACATATGTGTAGGCAGATGTTCTATTATATATATATGGATATACATAGTGTTACATTGCGCATATGTATGTACGTATTATATCTAATAAATAAAATAGTCGATGTGTCGTAATATTGCAAAAAAAAAAAAAGAGAAAAAGAGGAGATGAAGAAAAAGAAACATACGACGAAAAAATGATATGACAGAATGGGAGAGAAAGAGAGATAGAGAGAGAGAGAGAGAGAGAGAGAGAGAGAGAGAGAGAGAGAGAGAGAGAGAGAGAGAAGAGAAAGATAGAACGATGTGTGTAGTATATACGTGTTTGCTGTATTTTGCGAGGCAGCGTGTATACATGTTTATGTATGTATATATACTTGGCATTAAAAACTCAACGCAAATAAACATAATCGAAACAAGTCAAAAAGAGAGATGAAACTCCATCAAATCATCTACCACACAACAGCGGGTGAGAGCGATACTATATATATACTCTAATGGAATCTCATAATTACGCACAGCACGACGCTAAGTAAACAGGGGGGGGGGGGGGGGGAACGTCGGAGAAAGACACCGGAACCGAATCTCGGATTATCGTAGGAATGAGACGGAAAGAAGAAAGAAAAATCAGCGCGCTCTCGGAGCAATTTAATATATACGGAAATATAATTCCTAAGGATAATTTATTAAGTTCCGACCGGGTATTACAATGGAAATTTATGCATTATCTTTGTTGTTATCTGATTTTTGTACAATTATACAAGCGCACAGTCGCTTCGATCGTGACAATTTATTTCATTCTGCACACTTTCTTCGCTGCTGGGATCCAGCTTATATTGCGCGGATAAATCAAATTAACGACTTGCGCGTGCGGTTAGATTATCCGCTGCATAATTAGCTATGTATATTAGCGAGTTAGTATCACATTCCTTCATTACTTCCCTTCATTCTCGTGTGATCTAAATTTCGCGAGGATGCAGCAGCGCGTTCGGCGTATATATAGCTACGGTTTAATATCGACCGAAGGCGAAGGCGGTAAAGAGCGCGCGTCGTGCTATTCGTAAGTCTGAACTCATTCATAGACATACAGAATAGATACTTGCTTAACGTAGAGAACGGTAGGTGGAGATACAAAAGAGCCACGAGAGCGGGCCTCAAGATACGCAACGGGTGTTTTGTTGTTTAGCACGAAGAGGAGAAGAGAGAGAGAGACACAAAGAAGTAGATTGAAAAATGTGTCGTCTATACATCGTGAGATCAAAAAGGGCATTAGAAGGATACTATACAGCGACTTAATGATAACAAGTAAATTAACTGTGTATGTGTAGTGATGTGTATCTGCGTGTGTGTGTGTGTGTGTGTGTGTGTGCACAGGCATTTCCCATCGATGTCGGAAGATACTCCACCGATGCGTGAACACCCGGACTCCAATTTTCCTTTGATAAAATCGTCGCGGCCTAATTTCTTTCAAAACGCCAAATATTTCCACAATGAAACCTCGAGCGAAAATCTTTGCTTCGAAAGTGTAAGATTAAGGTTGAGTTATAAATCTGTCGCAGAGAGAATAAAGGTTCCTCTGTTGTCGCAGTCTACTTTTAGGGGCTGAGAAGACCGCAATTTTCTTCGTTAACATCGAATTACCGCGGCGGTAAAAACGACCCTCCGAAGACGGAGGATAAAACATCATCGGGCTATCCACCGGTAGCGATGGGATATCCGCTGTGACTTCGTATCGGTATAATGTGATCGTTATACACCTCCGCAGCGCACGCGGCATTCGAGGCGCGTGGCCGAGGTACGCGTTGACACAACGTGCGTTACGTCGACGTATGTATATTATACAGCCTCTCTCCTTCCAGGTATACATAACGCGCTGACTGTGATAACGAAACACCCAGCATTAGATAATTTGTATTTGTTACTTGTGTACAGTATATATATATATATATATATATATATATATATAAAAGGCACATGTGTGTGTCTGTGATCACGGGGCGTTGCATTCTTTTTCAACTTACCATAGTAACGTCATCTATTTTTGAGATACTTCGAACAAATATGTTGACGCGGACAACCGCGGGCCCATCTAACATGGCAAACAGAACAAACAAAATTAATCAATCGTTGAGCAGCAATCAGATACATCGAGGTAGAGATGTGTGCGTGTGTGTGGTATGATGAAATTCTTAGATCCCCTCCTGTGAACCACCTATACGATTGACGATGAGTTGTGAGATGTGCTTAATGTAGCTTATATATTCTTATATCTGTTGGAAATTTTTTTAATTTGTCATTTCTTTTTACTTTTTTTTCCGTTCGACAGTCTCATTTATTATCTGTCCGACGATCTTCCAGCGTCGTTCAACCCTTTCTTTCGATTATCCGTTGCCATCAGCTCCTTGCCCCGTTCGAACGAATCTGATTTAACGCCCGACGGACGTTTCAGCGCGTTTATCATCGTTAAAGTGTAACGCCGCTCCGATACAGGGAAAACGTTTAAGCATGATCTTAAAATGCGGCAGTAAACTTCACCCTAAGTGTAAAGCACTGTTTTAAGCAACCGTTCCGCGTCTCTTAATCGCTTTTTTATAACGTCTACATTACATTTCTGGCGCGCAACGCGAAAGTACACTGCTTTATTTAGAAGCGCTCCTGCTTCGTCCATTCAGGAGACTCATCCGATTAAATAACGTTTAGCCTCCCGTACAGCGATCTATATACCTTCAATCGCACAGAGAAATTCGTGTTCAGTAAATTCAAGTGGATCCGCAGATAAAAATCGTGCGTCCTTCCTCGACTATTTTGCTTTCTTCGTTTCGTAGTCATGTTATTCCTCGAATCGATTCGCCGGATTTTTCCGCGGTTGCGAAACTATTTCGCTCATTGAGGAATCGCGGCCGCGGAAATAATGCATGACGCGCGGGGGACACGAGCGTTATTCCGTGGAATCCATGCTGCGCGCGGAATATCGGTCGTGCAATACTGCGAAACGAATTTTCTCGTACAGCCGTCTGTTTACTCGCACGAAATACTCGCACGCTCCCAGAGGTAATAGCCAGCGTCGAGGATAATCGATACACAGGGGACGAACCACGCGAATCACGAGATACGGATCAACGGAAGGTAAATAAATTGTACGCGCCAGCATACAGTCGAGCAGTTGAAATATGAAAGATCGAATAAGCGGAAACGCGATGAAAAATCGATGACAGCCGCCGCCATCGTCGTCGTCGCCGTCGTCGTCGGGACGACGTGCCTCATCGTACCGTCGAATTTAAACCGATGGCTGCATTCAGCGCAGAGAAAGCAGCTTGTAAAATTTTTTAGTACACACGGAGAAAAATGGATAGCCTTACGATATAAAAAGTAAAGGTGTAACATCCCGTGGATGAGCAGGAGAGTGAATTTCAAGCCAAATTTGATTGGCTGTATTCCAGCTATAAACGTATGAGGAAAGCACACTTGAGTTGAAATTTGATTGCCTCCAGTATTGCTATCGCCATTATTGCGCAATGTTACCCTTTATTTACATTTCTCGAAATAAAATCTCGCACATAAAATTTACACTCTTTTTCAATAGCGGTGGTATTTTAAATACCTCTTTTTATCCATTCTTTTTACGGGAGATTTCACTCCAAGAAATATAGAGAGTACACCTTTTGTTTTTACATCTTGAATAAATGATAAAAATACACCCTGACAAGTCTAATAAAAATATTCTGGCTACTTTTGCCGAGCTTACGACAAACTTTACTTGCCCGCGAATAAAAATACCGGAAATGTAAGGTAAAAAGTACATTATAATTATAGGAAATCCATTCGAGTGATTATTACTTATGGTAGAGTAAAATTTACTATTCTCAAGACTGTAAACGCAAACAACTCTCAAGATTTTATGCACATCTATTTCTTACCGTACAGTAAAGTAAATTTTGTCAGCACTAAGGCAAAAAATACTCGTCAATAGAGTGAATTCTATTGAGATGTATGGCAATTTATAGATTAAGAAGTAGTCACCAATTGCAGTAGCGTAAAATTTACTTTACGAAATGTACTAGAAAAGTAAAGTAAATTTTACATAAGTAGATGCTAGTCCCTATATGAACCTGCCAATTCCAATTTCGTATAAAATTCAATTTACCAGAATTCTAGCGAATACTACTTTATATTTTTCCTCGTGTATTAGTCTTGTCCTTATCTTTTCCACTGAATCTACATATATAAACCAATTATATTAAAGGATTTACTGATGAATCTCCTCGGAGAATTTCCTTTCTAAAAATATTTAGAGCAAAATTATAAATATTTTTAATATTTCTGAAATATTTAATTATAATTTTGATATTTCAACAATTCTTTTTAATTTAAGGAACTCTTATAGATATAAAAAACATAGACCGCATATAACTTTTCTTTCCTATTGATATAATTTTAAATAAAATGTTTTATGAATTATATGATATTTTTCCAACGTAATAATGTAAATATAATAATATAATTTAATATTTTATCTTTTTATATTTGATTTTAAAAAAGAATTTTGCTTACAATAAGCTATAGCGGTTCCTCGACAAATTCCTGGATTCATCAATGAAAAAATTTTACAGCAGCAAAGCTGCTTTTTCTGCTGAACGCAGCCAATCTCGGAAATGAATCAGGTACTTGGAAAGCCGACAAAGCGCACGGAGCTACGTAGTTTATGCACCCGAAGCGATATACTCGCGGAACGAGTTTTACACAATTTTTTTTATCCGAAAATACCCTAAAGCACAAAAATCTCGGGAAACCATACAGAACGACAAATGTACAGAACAGAATCGTTGAGAGATGTAGACCCGATGAAAATATTCACGCCGCGAGGGACAGCTGGAACTTCATTTGCTTGAACGCAGCGCGGCGTTTCGATCATCGTCTCTCTTTCCCTTTTGTACGCGAAACAAGGAGAGCTTCGGCAAAAAAATGATGTGCGCCGTGTAGACGCAAAAATAAAAATGGAAAGGAAAAAAAGGATATGTATCCATGGAGGCGAGAAGGGACTTCTTTGCTCGGAACGGCAGAAAACCTGGAGTGCCGCCCATGTTTGTGCAACTCCCGCGCGATATTATCGAACGAAATTTCCATGTCGCCGCATCACGGTCCGATTAGCGTCAAAGCGAGACGAGACCGCGGCTCTCCTTTGAACGCTTACGCACAAAAAATGCGCGGCGAATATGACGCGCGGACGTGACGTCGCGGCGCATAACGCGCGATTTCCGCCCTTCGAAGATGTATTGTTTGAGCGCCCCTCTGGCGAACTCCATGCGCCGTGTTGACGACGTGTCAACAGCGAGAGACGTAGAACACCTTCGCACGTCAATCGTCGTCGAAGTTACGCGACATTTGACAGTATTAGGAATTGACGCCATGAAACGCCATCGGTGTCACACGGCGGCGTGGAAAATGCGCGCAGGCGTGACAAATTTATACAGGAAAGCCAGACTAACACACGTAATTCGCAAGCAGAGACGTTTCAATCGTGGTTGACAACTGATTTATTTCCCACCTAGGATTTATAAATTATTCCGAGAGTAATGTTCTCCTCCGTAGAAAACTATCTTCGTCGTCGTATTATATATACATATATGTTTCGAAATGCTTTCGTCTGAAGGTTGCACTCTCGTTAGTTTTAGATATATCAAAATTATTCACAGCAGGATGGCGATAAGAGATTAATAAGTTAACCGTCGTTCCAATTTTAATCTACATATCTCTCTATATCGATCCAACTAATTTCGCGAAGATTGGATTGCGTCTTATTTCAATCGGATCTACAGACTGTCAGCGAAACAGCCGGCGGGTAATCGACAGCTATCGGAGGAGCAGCTCGCGGCGATGTCGTCATCAATGGTTTAACCGCGTTTAAACGTCGGCGAACGTCGGTGTCAGCATCATACGATTGGCGGATGTATTCCCTCTTGTTATGTCATTGTCGTCATCGTTGGGAGTCTAACTGTGTTTGTAGCAGCATGAACGAGCCAGCCGTATCGTCCTGAGCCATACAGAGTGTTTGCGTATCATTCCGCCCTACATGAACCAGGACAAGACGTCGGACACGTAGTGCTCGTCGTCATCGTCCTCGTCGGCGTCATTATCGTTTTCGTCTTCGTCATCGTGTGTCATCGTCGTCGTGTCTTTGACATCGCCCACTTTTAAATGCGTGATCTCGCCACTTCAAACGCGCAAAACAGAACGCTAAAAATGCTTTTCAAACGCGAATCCTCCAAGTTCAAGACGTGTCCTCGTATTTCAGTCCCGCGCGCAAGAATGAACGTTTACTTTAAAAAAACTGTCATATTCTAACGCGAAGAAGATAAATACTATTTTTGAATATTTATAAGATCGAGTTATAATGTGGATAATTATCAGCGCGGATAAATGATGTCATTTTTTGTTCTACTAGAACTACCTTTTAAATAATTCGATTTATTACTAGAGATTGGCACGGAGATATTGAGTCATTTAGAGAGCGTATAGAAGAAAAGGCATTTATGTTACCTGCAAAGTAAAAAGTTGTCTATAACCCAACCCAACGATAATATTGTCAAAAGTAGCTGCAATTGTATAAAATTATATATATGTAATCTGTGGACTAATTTCATAATATACAGACTGTTTCACAACCATCGTGCAATTTTTATTACAGCTTCGATTTTGTCTTAGAAATTTTCTATTTTCGTATTAATAGAATTTTTTTACTCAACTTTTTTTTACCTCTAGAATACGCTGTATTATTGCACGGTGGTTACAAGACATCCCGTATACTAGTTAATCGCAATAAGATTCTTACTAGACTTTTATCATTGTAAGAACTTTTCTTTTGTTATCACCTACGAAAGTATCGAACGGTACCAATGCTCGTGTTATTGGATACCCAAGAAGTCGAAGTTCGGTACCCGAGTAGAATTTAAGTGTTCCCCAAGTTTTGATGATAAATTCTCTCTTGTTGAAAAGCAATTGGCATAAAGTGGATCGACTCGCTTGTACACGTAAGCAACATGTTCTTTGTGCGAGAAATAAACGAGACTACAGCTTTCCGCTACAAAGGCGACGGTGACATTTGAAATTTAATTATTCACGCCATGTGCAGGGAACGTTTGCGAATTTTCGCAAGACGCACACACAATCGATCGATCTAACACACACAGTACCGAACAATCTAAATTTAGTACACCCCCGCTATTTAATTTACTAATAATATACAAAAAATTATAACCATAGGATTCCTGTTACTAAATATAAATTGAAAATATCAATAGGCAATTTGGAGTCAGCGCGGTAATAATTAATTGTTCTTAAAAAATTTAATTTATTACAATTAGTTGAGAAAAGAGATTTCTGAACGTTTTTGGTTTGGCTATGCTTTTAGTCATCATCAGCAGATAAACTAAAACGCATAATTTCGTAGCGTAACGCATAATGTACAAAGTTAAGTAACACCTTCATATGTTGTTGTTTTTTTACGTAATGGTGCATGGATCTTCAAGGGGATGCGGAAAACTGGCCGTGCAAACAAAGGTAGCCAGCTCATTGGGAACGCGCCACTTTCTCTATCTGTACACTGAGAAAAAAATGCTGTTTATTCAATTAAAATCTATATCACGTGCTGTAACTAACATAAGTAATTAATCCATGTATATTATTATGATACAAAGGCTTTGATTATTGTTTTAATAATCAAGATCTTTGTATCAATAAAAATATACATGAATTAATTATTTATGTTAGTGACAGCCCGTGATATGGATTTTAATTAAATCAACAGCATTTTTTTTCTCAATGCATGGATTATTATTCAAATGATACATAATAAGAACAAATTAAACAGCTAATTATAACCAAATTGAATAACCGCTCACCTCACAATCTCAGGAATATCTCCTGTCAGTTGTCCTTCGTATTCAAACGCACAGTGAATAATAAACGCATGTCATGATGAACAAACACGTGGACATTATTCAATAATAAATAATATACAGGCTTATTTACAGCTTACTTTTACAATATTATTGTATAATGATAGAAAGAGGAAGTATTTTTTCGTATATGATTTTGATGTTCTAATACTCTAGTTTTCAATTTTTCGACATGTTTCCAATAAACTGGGTAACTCTGTTTGGGCAGCATGAACAATTTTCTGCATTCCTTTGAAAATCCCGTGCACTATTACATCAAAAAACAACGTGCCAATTTATTTTTATTGATATATGAAAGCGTTATTTAACTTTATAACTGTGCGTCACGGTATCAAATCATTCGTTTTCGTTTATCTGCCGATGACGGCTAAAAGCATAGCCGAAAACGATCAGAAGTTTCTACTTCCAACTAATTGTGATAAATAAAATTCTTTAAGAAGAATTAATTATTGCGCTTTGTTTTCCGCACTATCTTCATTGATATTTTAAAATAATTTATTAACACACATTAAGATTAATATATTTAGATTCTATTGTTTTTAGCGGAACTGATATTGGAGTAATTAATGTTCTCTCTCATCAGAGAGAGAGAGAGAGAGCGAGAGAGAGAGATCTTCACCAACTCTCGATAGAGTTTCACCATAAAAATTAAGAGAGTTCTCCGGAACTCTCCGTATAGTACTTTAGACCGATCGATCGTCCCTTGAAATCACTCTTTGATCTGGTGAGCGCTGCTCGCAGCGTGCTTTTACACGAGAAGAGGTCAAACACGAAAAGGCCTTCCTGACGGTAAACCTAACACGTTCGCTTCGTACGCGGTACGGAACGAACGAGAGTGCCGGAACGCACTCCCGACGTAACTTCTCGACGTGCATTTCCGTGCAGCCCGAGCGGCCGCGATGGTACGTGTAATCTCGTTACCTATTGTGAAATACAAGTTTCGCTCTGCGCAGCACTCTCTCTCTCTCGACAGGGTGCAACGGGCCGGCCGATCGTCCCTTCGCGAAATCACGTTAAGCGTTCCACTGCGAGCATTGCGAGGAGTTTCCCCAAACAACGTAAAAGCCTGACAGATGTTTAAAGGTCATCCTATAGAGAGTCTCTGTATATTTCTATCCATTTTCCTTCCTCTCTTATCTCAGAAAAATCTTTGTGGAGAGAAAAACGCGCGTCGTTTTAGTTCCGCGTGTCATACTCAGAACTCGATACAACTCGCCCCGCCCCGCAATAACGAGGGAGATCGAGAGAAATAAAATTACTTTTGGGAGACGGGATTTCTCTTCGGTAGCGTTACTAAGATTGCGGTACGCGACATGGTTAAAGATGAGCCCGGCAGAGCGGCTGTTACAAGCGAGACCGCTGCTCGGCCGCGTTAATCTTTAACTAACTACCTGTGGTAAAAAAGGAAAAAAAAAAGAAGAAAAAAAAACTAACGATCTGTGTGGTCACAGAGTACGGTCGGCAGGTCCGAGCGTAATCGTACCCCCCGACTCTCTCCGTCCGCACCCCCGCAAACCCGATTTGGGTGTCGCTCGTTTCGGCCACTCCTCGAGTCCGTCCGATGGTCCGTACAATGCGACGTAACTAACATACGCAAAATGTATATAAGCTGGAATGCCACATGCCTGCGTCTATGCTATATAGAGTGCTAGAGTTTCTGCATGGGGTGAGGTTTCTCGGGCGCTTTGGTCAAAGGTTAGTAGTGTGGTGGTAGAGCGGTCGGTCCGTATGGATGTGGTGTTCTCTCGAGAAAAGGCTGCTAGCGGTGATAGGCTAGCAACGAGGCGAGACGAGGCGAGGCGAGGCGAGAAGGCTATTGGGGGGGTTGGGGGTTCGGAGTTGGGCGAGAGCGTGGGTGGAGGAGGACAAGATGCTGCTGCTGACCGGCACTCTGCTACGTTACTGCTGTCTACTATGTTGCGTGTGTTGTTGCTACCACTTTTGCCAGCCTGCCTGGTTTCTCCGAGGAAGTATCGAGCTCTCGCCGCTGCCGTCCGGTTGCTGCTGGATTTTCCCTCTTTCCCCTCTGAGATTTCGCTCTTTCTTTCTCACACATACACACACGGACACACACACGCACACACACACACACACACACACACACAGACACACACGCACTCTTTGACTTTTCGAGATCAAGACCGCCTAAACCTACTTTTGCGCCTACTGCGTTTTTGCAAAGTGACAGAGACAAATAAAGAAAGGGGTTAATCGCGTCGGCAAGAGAAGAAACGGCGAGTTGCGGCCAATTGCGGTTTCAAAAGGCTTTGTTTGATTGTGTTATTAGCGTTTATATATACTTACCATCTTGATGTCACTAATTGTCGCAATGCTTCGCACAAACAGGTTTACCCGGACAATGGCCGGCCCATCTAAGGGCAAAAACAATACAGCTCCCTTTTAGTGAATCAGCATTTCTGGTGGCTTACATACTCTACTGGAATGTGTCCGAATATTATCTTTTACGACGCGTTTGTCGTCTATTTATTTAACCGGGTTCCACCGAGTCTCGATGCGATTCAGGGCTGTTCCGAAGGACGGGTGCGCGGAATGATCGAGAGTATGAGCCGGTTTCAAATCAGTTACGTCGTCGGACTCGATTGAGATTCGATTCACGCGCGAATATACTGTCAGAATCGAGGGATGAGACCATTCTACAGTCTCGCTTCACCTCTATTTTCCTCGAGGACCGGCTCTAGAGAGATTAACACGGGGATCACGTATTCGGATGGTGACACCTCGCAAGAATTCGCAGGATACGGAAAAAAAACCGCGGAGTCATGGAAGAAGATTGGCGCGCGAGGTATAGCGATTCGTAAAAACTGCTTGAAAAGGAACGCACTGTTCTGGAAAGAATGAAATCCTCTGGAAAAACCGGAGCGGCGCGCCGTCGTCGAGGAAAATTGTGTAAAAGTGTCCTTTTCCTGTCGTCACCTAATTACGGCGCGATAACAAATTGCAAGATCGTGACTCACGTGAATTACATACCTGCGAGCACACGACTCTCGCGTGCGGACTTTAATCTGGAGCATTATTTAAGCCTGAATCGATTCACGCGTATCTCACGGCATGCATCTCGTGATAATAAATGTTTTCGTTCACCTCTCGTGACAGCTCGATGAGAAGTGCCGCGGTGCACAAATTATCAAGTCAATCTTAGGCTGTGAGATATGTGTATTAGCATAATATCGAGCTAATTGTACATATATATCGCATGTTTAATACATTCAAACGCGTGCGATCGTGGGTGTGTAAACATTCTAAAAGATTTCGTGGAAATTTTCGAGACGTTAAATTCGTCAAGTGTTTTAAGCGTTTCTTCCGGTTTCCGTCGGCTGTCATATAGTGCGGCTGAACTTTCTCGCGTGAAATTATTTTGCGTGCCAAGCAGTACGTGTGTGGCGTTTCGCTTTGTAGGGTGCTTGGCAAAGGATGAAGATTACGGAGTGATAATTATCAGTGCGCGACTGCAGACTTAGAATTGCCATCCATTCTCCTTTCTCTACAATCCTCTTTTTCGGGATGTCTGGGGTGGTTTTTCAAAAGCGTATACGACATAATTACGAGCGTTCGAAATTTAAGGGAATTTTCGAGATACATTGCTTTCACTCCTTCAGCTATTAATCCCGATCTACAGTGTAGTGAGCTTTAAGAGTCTATCTGGACAAACTTGTACGTATAGCCATGTAAATGTACGCATAAAGAAAATTATCCAACCACATTTCTATTGTGAAAAGACTTGCATAAAATACGATTGGATAATACTCTTTATGCGTACATTTATGCGGCTTCGCAAGATTGTCTGAATAGCCCCTAAGCCGAAAGAAATTGACGTATCATTGTCGAATGTGAGGAAATAATCGACTATGATTGGTCAATTTCTTGCGGCTTAAGGCTTACGGTAAATCTGAGGTTGGAACACAGACTTTTGCATAATGCATAATGTATAAGGAAATCAATCAATCAGAATCCATTTCATGAAAGGGAGAATTCTGATTCGTTCTTGATTCTCTTATGCTTTATTTATGCGTTGTGCGTGAAACGATGTGGTTTGGCGATTTTAAACCGTAAGAAATATTGACTAATCATAGCCGATTATTCCCCTCACATCCGACTGATTGATCAATTTAAATCTTAAAATCTCATTGTAGAGGCCGCTTTATGTAAAGGTGCTGCCGTTCTTAGAAATTGACTATTCTAATATCAATTTTACTGATTTATATTTCTGTACGCATCCAGAGCTGCAAGCAAAATGTCTCGGCTTTCTAGCCTGTAAGCTTTGAAAATTCGGATATGGCAACCATATACGACTATAGGTATATGCGACTAATATCATCTCTCTCATCTAATACTGACATTTCTCTATACCAATAAAATTTCATATTTAGTGCCGTCATCCCCATCGGTCCACGTGACGAGTGTACAACACAAAATCCGGTCGCGGCCTGCCAAATCCGGCCACGTATAAATCCCATAACTGCGTTCGACGGCATGCCGATCGCGAGCCAGAAACTCCAGCCAAATCGATGCTGCGTGTATGTTCACTTTCCATTATATGTGTTAACACCTGTTCCGACAGGCAGCCGTATATGCTCTCGCTCTTCACGTAACCTTCGATCGTAGAACAAGAGCCGTAATGCAAACACGAACGTATGTAAATATGTACATACGTCCTGCTATCGCGTCTCAATCAATTCAAATTTTATTTGACTAATGTTTACCGCCCTCACGCACATCTTATTCTCCCTTTTTGTTTGGTCGAAGGCACTCGAGCTATCTTGCCATTTTACGCAATCAATCAGTGACGAGAAGATTAATTTAATCACGAAATATATAATGCAAAAGTAAAGCGAAATAAAAATAAGTTTCTTCGAAAGGAAAAAAAAAAAACCAATATCGTTTTCGCAAAATATATACAATATGCCGCGTTTAATTTCAAGTTAATTAATGTGCTAAAATGGTTCCAAATTGCCCGCTCTGCGAAGAGTTAATTGATAAATAACGTGTGTACAAATAAACTTCTAACGCAATTTTATGTAAAAGTTCTCATTCGATCATCGAATAATATGAGCCCTTGATGGCTTCGTTAAGGGTGATATTCAATCTTCATTCATTATTTTAACCTCGATGCAAAATTTCATTTGTACACGACAATATTCGCCTGTTTCCTTGACATTTCATCCATTTCGTGCATTTATACGTGCATGATTGGCGTATCTAGACCAGCTTTATATGGATTGGATTGAAAAGACGAATTCCTTCTAGCGAGCTTAATCGTGTGACAGACCGGCGTGATTAATTACCTGGTAGTTCATAATTCGGCAACAAAATTCCCTTTAGTTCTACCAGCATTCATGCTCACGTATTTCCCTTCTTTTTTCATCCCTGTTTCAGTTATGAATCTTCTTCAAGTCACTTACGCTCGTTATACCGTCGTATATATAGTAGTTAGTATTCAGTCCAGATTTGCAGACCGTTTCACAGGCGGAAGATGGGAGTCGCGCGAGTAAGATACAGTTAATTCGCAACCACAAAGGATACAGGTATGTGGATAACGCAATGTTCTCCCTAATGCGGCGACCCGTTATGCTCACCCTAAACTAGATCCTATCTCAAACGGCAACTGGCCGGTTTAATAACAACATTTTCCTGTTACGCGTCATTGTTGGCTTAGCTTAATTTTCGTAAGACGAGCCAAGAGTACATTGCCTTTTTGGCGCGATCACAGAAATATGTCACGAGGAAACTAATCGAAGTAATTTCACCTTTTGTTTGTTTGGATCGAGTTTCAAGTATCAAACATTTGCGTTTTATTTACTCGTATAGCCAGATTTCGTGACCGAAATAACATGATAACGAATAATAATTCATTCTTTCGCTAATAAAATAAAATTCGTATTTTAATGTTCCAATACAAGAGTTTTGTCGGGAGAACCGATTCAAACTTTATTAATCTAACTTAGCAGATGCACGAATCTTGGGTGACTTTATGTAATTTGACGCTTTGTTCTCCTAAACGAAGATGAAGCGTTCCTCTTTCTATTCGAATTTTCTAAATCAATTACCCTCGCGTGATTATGAGACCAGGAGAGTATGTAAAATGCCTTCGCGTGTAATTATTCTTTTCTCTACTTGACCACGCAATTAAAGTATTAATAATGAGTTCCTGTCCGCCTCCTACTGCAAATAAATCAGGTAACATTAGGCGAAAGATTAAACGACAACAGTTCATCAAGATTGTAATACAATATAAATAAATCGACTGCGGACGATGTTTGATCAATATTGGGACCACGTTATACTCATTACGCCATATTACGTATTACAAAATGTTATACTTGCGAGTCGAACGCAAATATAAATTCAGCAGATCCTAGAATTGCAGATCTATCGTTGCCAAGCGCTACGAAAGATTTATGGAAACGCGTATATTTTTCGGATGACCCATTTCCATTTCTTTAGCTAAAAATGTCAAATTTGACGTTAACACAACATTAACACGCGTAAGAGTGATCACGTACACAACAACCAGTCTTGGAAATTGACGAAAAATTGCAGAGATGCTTTTTTTATTTAGCATGGCTGTGTTTTCTATACTGTTTTGAAGCTAAAGCGGTAAAACTGCAAGAACTGCAGATATATAATTTTTGTAACTTAGCAATATATTAATAATTCTGAGTTGTAAAGTCATAACTCAAATATGCAATCCCATATCAATTGGCGTTGGTAGATTGGTTGCGAGTGTACTTAAGAGATCAGGAGAAGTTTCTACGCAAAAGTATTCGTCAAATTTAGATGATTTAATTATAGAATTTGAAAGCAGCTTACAAGAACGAAAATAAAAAAAAAGAATAAGTCAGCTCATTTCTCGATCGACAACGGAGGAGAATGACGATCGAGAGTGACGCCGGACTCGAACGCGTCATACACGGCGCGTTTACGGCTCTCATGGTCGATTAACTTCACACGACGTCATCGACGGTCAACCGACCATGATTACGGATGGGGTGAAATTACAAATGCGCGATCGATCGATCGAAGGGCACTATACGACTATCTCCAAATTACGCCCGGAAGGGCACAGGTTCTAGGACGGATACTCGACAACGTATTAATATCCTCGCATCGCATCGCATCACATTGCATCGTATCGTATCACATCGTATCGCATCGCATCCGATCGCATCGCCTCGGGTGCAATCTTGAAACGATGTACTTCTCCCAGCCATCCAGAAGTGGCAGCCGGAGTACCAAGTTCTATGAATTTCCGCCTTTCCATCGCAAACTCGCGGCGATGGTAAAAACTCACGAGCAAACGCGCACTCACGGGCTGATACTCGAGCGATAAAATTAACGAGCATCGTTTACCTCCGAGACACGCGATCCGACTTAGCGTCACTCCCCAGTCGGATAACGCAGCCGAACGCGAAAAGCAGACCCCGAAGACTCGCAGGAAAAGTGATTAAAGATCTCTTACTATCGCGTGACACGCCCATAAACGGGTGATAAAAAAAGGAAATCACATAAATCGTTCTCTTCCGAGTTTTAAGACGATATGTATATGTAGGATGCATGTGCCTACAGTGGAAATGCGACGCGTGCTCGGAGAGTATTCCGAGGATCGTATTCGTTTAACTGCGACATGTAATTGCGCTCTCAGGGCGATTTATTTAATCCCTCTTTCACACCTGCTTGCAAGGAGGATACAATTCCATCGTAACTTCAGTTCTAAGCTCGGCGATGTCGATTACGTCGTCTCTTAAGATTCGTCGTAACTATATATTCCTTCTCAAATTTTCCAGTTGTAAACTATCTTTTTTGTTTTGTCAACAATAAATGACATTGTACTAGAAAGTTATTATTACGTAGCATTGTTTAGTCTTTTAATTATAATTCGTATTAGAAATACCTTCCAAGATGGTACATGAAATTGTTTGGTCTTTCAACGTACGAGATAAACAAATGTGTTATCGTATTTCGTAAAGAAAAAAGATTTTAAAAAATAATTTATTAATTTTATGCAACACAAAAAGAAAATTTCGGATATTGCGGGACAAAGTATTGCTGGTTTTACCTTCAGCAACCGATTTGATTCTGATTTATGTGATGCTGGCTTTATTCAAATGTCATAAACACACGACCCAGTGATATTTGTCTAATTCGGTCTGATTATTTTGAACAAGGAGATAACCACTGGCTAAAATATTGTTCCACAAATACGTGATTTTGTATAATTTTATCTCATTATAAATAATTTTCTTCATCACATATAAAGTCACATTTGGTAAAATAAACAATTTTATTTAATATTACACGATAATTTCTCGTGATTGCATATGTAATTATCGGATTATACATAGAAATTTCGTATGAATTTTATGACTTCGGGGACTCTGTCCCACGATTACATTAAGTGATTACCCCCTCGATCTTGAATTTATGCAACTTGAGAAAATAGTTTTTCTAAAGCTCTAAATTTACAAGAGTAGATTCTTTGATTTTTACCAACAACTTTCCTATGGACTATTTTAACCTGATCGTCTATCGTTTGATAAATAAATAGCAAGTAAGCTTGATAAATAAGATATAAATTTAGTTATATATTAATGAACTTAGTAATTCTTTAATATGGTATGGCCGACTTTTGCGCCACTCTTGTGAATCTAGAACTTTACATATTTCTCTATTTGGCCTCGTTTATTTATCACGTCAAAAGTACTCTGAATTGCCTTCCGTTCGACCCGCTGACTGCAGAAATCGCGATAAGAATCACGACTCAGGATTGCTATAGTGCAATCGATATCGACGAAATTCCATCCGCGATCCATTCGTCGCGTTATGCAGCTCGAAATTACCAAAATCGCAAAAAAAAGGAATACTTTTTGTACATAATGTGGAGGAGATTGGAAGACGATTTTGATCAAACTATACGACATTGCTCCGTAGACACGTTACTTGGAGACACTCCGAGATGAATACGCGAAAAGCGTTGCTAAAATTGCGTGACGAGCTTTCATTATCATATAAAAATTGTACCCTTTTTTGTTAGAAAATTAGATCAGCCTATATTTAAACGCGCGGTGTATAATTAAAATTTACGTGAACTATTTTTTTTCTCCGTACTGTATTATATATAAGTATCTAATTTGTCGCATCAAATCCTATCATATAAAGTTATCATTGTTATTACATAATGTAATAACATATAGCAGGCCCGTCTAATTTAAGCTTCGCAGCCAAAATACAAAGCCATTGACGCACAAAAATCTAAAAACGCGTCTGAACGACGTGTTTATCGATACTTCAAAGTCCCTGCAATCTTATCCACATTGTTCGCCTCGATGGCTCTTTGCGTTTTGGTTCCGGAGCTCAAATTGGACAGGCCTGACACAGAATCATAATATTGTAATTAAGAAAAATTTATGTCGCCACAAATCTCCCAATTTGCTCGCACATTTTTGCCGAACCATCAGCAAGAGGAGGTACGTGTATCGCGCGTAAGGAAGAAATAATAAACGATGTATCCAAGCAACGACAGTCGCAAGAATATAATATAGGTCTGCTTTTTGCTTCTGTACAAGACTGCACTAGAACTCTTTCTCACTTTCGCCCAAATCTCAAACAGATATACCTATCTCAAAGTTTAAGCTCCAAAAGTGTGTGCTAGTTCAGCCACAGAAAACAGACCTAATATCGCGAATAATGCTCAGCGAGTCTCGGGACTTCCCGAGACCGATCGTAGCTCGTTCTATGAACGGCAAGGCCGTTTTCAGTACGGCGCTCACATTCGCGAAGTTTATGAAGAAATTTTTCACCGTTCGGTACGCATTCACTCGGTATACGGACGTGCGGAAAATTCTCGCAATTTATCTCGCTCGCTTATTATACGTACATGTATATATATATGTGTGTGTATATATCATCAATATATGAATGTATATACATATATATTATATAAAAAATATACACACATATACACAATATGTATGTTTCAATATATATACGTATATATGTGACGTGGTTGTCAATCAACTCGCGCGCTCGTCGTCTGCGTGTTGCATTAACGACGATGTAGTATAGATCGTGTTTGTATCGCGCATTCAATTCTCAGCACTCGGCGAAGCTTAAGCCTTTCTCGCCAGAAGGTGCGGTGTACATCTCTCCGTTACCCCATTACCTCTGTCTTCCTCTTTCCGCTTTATCTTTTTTTTTTTCTCTTTTACGTCACCCTACGTTCACATTTCTCGGCTAATTCGCCGCGAAATGTCGGTATAAAATTACGGTACATGGTGAGGATGGGCAGAAGGAGTAAACAAGGACTCACAAATTGCTATATTTACCTGTTCCGTTCTCCCCGCTCGGCCGGATGCGCGCATCGTATCGGCCTGGTCCTAGGATGTTGTCGAGCACTTGCTTCTCTTTCTCTCGAAAGTTCACTTTTGGCTCTTTACATCTGAAAGAACGTACCAACGAGGTCGTCGGTGTTATAAAGAGAAAGAAGTGGAACTTTTAGAAAAAGATTCCTAAGGCTCTAACTCGATCGTAATAAATAAATTGTGAAAGTAGAAAATATTAACAATTACAGCAGTATAAATATACAATAATGACAAGTAATAACAGTTTTGCTAAAGTATTTAAAATTTAGATAGATACGGATATGAAAATAATTTTGTCGGAAATTCTTAAAATAATTATGTGGGACATTCAAACTGATAGCTAGAATATTAAAACTTTTTGCAGTGTTATTCATCACGCTTGAATTTCCCATATAATTATTTTGATGACCCTAGAAAACTATTTTCAGAATCTACCCAAATTTTCAGATAATTTAGCAAAATCGTTATTTCCATGTAAAGGACATATTTCACCCTGGCCTTTTCAAACAATTTATAATTCAAATTTATTCATAACTTTATCGTATTTCTAATCGTAATATATGTATTTTAATATATATACCTTACACACATATGTGCACATAATGTATATACTTTATGTATGTATTCAGATTCTTCAAATATCTTTTGTATTACACGGCACACAAACTTATAGGTAATAGATAGAATTCTATCCTGAACTTTGGCGCAAATTATGGAAGACATTTAAAATGGTTTATAAAAGGTGCACGCATATTGTCGTAGAAAATACTTCGCAAATCGTTGTTATAAAATTTTTTAAGGTTACTTTACAAATCCTATTTCGTTCAATTCTGCTCGCGCGACAAAATTTCGAAGGTGGCGCACGTTGGTCCGCTCATAAACTTTAATTCCGCATAAGCTATATGCATAGCAACAATAATCCTGTGGGTCAATAACATACATCTTTACGAGCGACACAGAATTCTTTTTCAGAATTATGTTTCTAGAGACCTGCTCTCGCGGAATCTTGAATTGACGTTGTTTCAAGAGCGTGTATAACTGTTTTATTATTAACTCAGGCGGTAAAACCGCAGTTAACTGCGCGCGAACAAAATTTGTACGAGGGACTGCCAGAGCAACAATTTGACATACGTTTTTACACACCCCCGTTAATGAAACAACCTACCTCGATGGATGCAGCAGCACCGCTAGTAACACCAGTAACAGTGGTACTCCAGGCCACATTGCGCCGGCCTGCAAGCAAACAAGATGCACACACTTTCATAAAAATTCTGCTGCGGAACGAATCCCTACACGGATTCGCGCATTAACGATGATTAAGCTTATATATCTCACACCGCACAGATGCAATCTACACATAATTTCTCCCCTGCGATCCGTAATATCTCATCTTTATTAGACTCATTTTTATTTACGTTATCGACACTGCGCCAAGCAAAAACGAACGACACAATCTGCTTTTTCTTCGCAGATCAGGAAAATCTACCCGCTCGGAATTATACATATCCCGCTATAATTCCCATTGATTTTAATTGCCGTTGATGCACCCTCGACTGATGTTGTTTCCAAACTAAACCGACATAATTGCGATATCGCACGTGCGATATTTAATAGCGGAGGAGCCGAAGTACAAAGCCGGGGATGCCTCCATTTACCATGTCTCACCAACTTCCTGATGATTGATTGAATTAAGACGATGCGCGCACGTGTGTGTGTGTGTGTGCGCGCGCGGATCAAAGCGCAGAGAGGACTACCCGTGTACTCCTTTATGCGTACCGCACAAGAGTATCAACTGTATCACGAGATTAAGCTGGTTATACGCGGAGAAGAAAATACATTCCCCGTTTCTCAGTCTACACGAGTACAGAGGTATCAGTAGTATATCCGTAACTTCGGTTAAAGAAGAATTGGAGCGATACCAATCGCTGTCCGTGGGTCACTGAGAGAATGTCGGGCGTGAATTCTCTTCGAGGTTCGTTCACGAATGACGAGTTCTATTTGCCTATCTGTTCCGCTTATCTCATCCGAGGAGGTAACTCAATAATAATTGTGAATTGGACGGTCGCCCCGACCGTGAATCAAGGTAGAAGATATGGTAGAGGTGGTCGTGTGTTGCATTAAGAATTGAATGAATGCCAAGACACACGCGTGGCCTATTTTTGTCGGGAAAATAAGGAACTTTGATGGATCAAGCGATCACGTGAGAAATCTTGCACATCGCACGTGTTTATTCCGTGACTAAAACGTCTACCGCAATTCTACGCAAAATACTCTACAGCGAAATATATATTTCCTCTGTGGCTGAGAAGCCTACGAATAATCGCGTGACGATTCGTAGAGAATTACGGGTGTTTTAAGCTCGCGCGAAACACGGTAGATGCCCCGGGCGACGTCCGTCGGCAATATTGCCGGGTAACCCGAAAGTTTCGAGTACTGTGACCCAAACCCGACCCGCGTTACAGCCGACCCGACCTCGAGCTAGAAGCCGAGATATCCGCAGATTCCAAGTACTTGAGAGACCTTAATCGGCTGTTTGAATGCTTCGCGGTCAATTTCTCTCTCCTGCCCTTCTCCTTGCATTATTGTTGTCGAGATATGCGCATAATTTTGAATTTTAATTAAAAAATTATCTATATAGATTTGCTAAGAGGACACTAGAGTGAGTATCCAAGCAAGTATTTCTACCTAAGCAAAGATTTACCGCAATTTAAATACTTATTTTTAATCGCGTGACTATCTCGAAATTGAAAGAATTAAACCTGCAAATGAAATTTGCACAAGATTTATTTACAGGTCGCGTTGACATTACAATCTTTGCTATGTATAATACTTAATAATCTCCGTCGTAGAATACTACGCTGTTTGCTGCTTAAATCATTGGTAATTGACGAGTCCAATGATACGATGAAGTACGCCAACGCGAAAATGTTTTTAACGGACTTTATCTCGGATGGCAGGAGACGAGGGGAAAATGATGATCACATGAAGGCGTGATTGCAGTTAACGAGGTCCATACGCGAACGACAAACAAGTGAACGGCCAAGTACGTAACAAGAGGTCCTTTTCAGTATCAGCAATGTCAGTGTCGTTCGCGGCATAGGGGAAGACACAAGAGTCACCCTTATCGACACGCAATATCTTCGTCCGTTATTAAATTACACTCGATTCTCTAACACGTATATTAATGAATTAGCACTTTCTCAGCAATAATAAATAAGTTCCCGTTAATTCTATTGACAAACACATCCGTAAACATTTAAAGTATCACGAAACTGAACTAACTAATCCGAACAACATTTTCCGTAACATTAACCGTAAGACGTACCGTAAGAGTTAGCCAATCGGAGCTGAAAGTTTTTGAAAATTCTTGACTGATTCGCTAACTTTTACGATACCGTTAAGACTCACGATTACTGTTACGGAAAGTGTGCGGCAGTTCAAAGTCCTACAATAGGAGTAGTAAGCCTGAAAAGATATTAGTCAATCACAATCGAATATGAGAATAATCGATTATAATTGATTGATTTCTTATGACTGTGTTTCAGGACTTTATAACAGTCTGGCTACGAGATGACAAATTTTGATTGGCCCGTCATTTTTATCAATTTCTGTAAATTAAAATGAATAAGATAGTAGTTAGAATAAGAGATAATATATATAAAAAAGAGACAGTATATATACCCTTCTGTCTTGCGCTTATTTTGACAAAATTGCTGGCCAGACTCTTATAGGGTTCACAACAGAGAAGTCTTAAGAAATTGACCAAGCGATTTTTCTCCTAGCATTCGACTATGATTGGTCAATTTCTCACGACTTAAGATCTACTATCCTATTGCAGACGGTGTTAAGAAAGAAAATTCCAAGGTAGAGTCGTATTCTCGAGGTGAACTCGCGCGAAGAAACGGTGAGCTGCGATTTGAGAAATTTGCTGCAATCTGTGTATTGAAATAAATGTTTCCCAATCGTTCCGAGTGTCAGTAAGAGTTATCGCGAGTGTATTAAGAATATCGATCTCTTTTGGTGATCTAATAGACCCTATCTTCATACCGAAGCTACATGAATAGACCACGCGGACACTATAACTCATAATTTAGGTACGGTGCTGACAAATGGTGACAAAGAAGAAGAGCGCGTGTGGGTAGGTTACCGAAGAGGGGAAGGCAAGCGATTTACGACACATACTCTCTCCTCTCCCCGAACTAGTTTGCCGTCTGTATTTCCATCTCTTTCATCATTATCGCGGAGTAACGCTCTAAACGAAAATACGAGGATTTCGTCCGCGACAGATTAGCTTATCGTGCGAAATCACGGATCAACGCGATCAGTCATCGATTGGTAAAAGCCAATTTAATGGAGGGTAAATAAAGCGCTCGAAAATGCATCTGCGCCGTAGTTTAATAGCATCATATATTTGACACGTCCCTGCAATTTATCAATCTTGATGTAACCTTAATGGCAAAATGTACATACGTCATGCTTATCGTTACGCAAAATCCGATGGAAAACGGAATTAGCATAGAGCGCATGATAAAAATCTAATAATATTTATAGCCTGTCCCGCAACATTATGCACAAAATCAGTTATCTGTAAACGTCTTTCTTTATCTCTATTCTTCTTTTCTCTTTCTCTTTTTTTCTTACCTTATCGAGTTAATTTTACAGACACACACAAATTGCAATAAATATATCTAAGGGGAATGATCGTTACAGTGAAACATTCATTACTTTCTATTACATCTATTACATTTAAATAAATACTTGAAAAGCTTTTACATAAAATATATGTACATTTAGCCGCTAAATTACACGTTAGATTAAGCGTAACGGACGCGGTGACGGATGGAGGTGTTGTTGCATGACGAAGAGGTGCAGTTTTCTAGTCGCATGATCTTTGACAATGTCAGGCGATTGACCCATCAATCCGTTCGTCCGTATTCCGTTACGTTCGTATCTGCGAATACGTCTTTCCGTTCTGCCAATTGCCCATATTTATCTGTCCGTCCCGTCCGTTTCGGCGTTGCCGTCGATCCGCCCATCAGGTCCATCGGTCCATCTATCAACCTCTGCCCGTCCATCCCGTGTCACCCGCCAAACTGAATGCGTGCGTGCGTGCATACTTATCCAATCTATCTGCCAATCTATCCCACTTGTCCCCGTGAGCCTCCTCTCTCTCTCTCTCTCTCTCTCTCTCTCGCATTCACTCTTTCTTTCCTTCTCTCTCTCTCTCTCTCCCTCGCTCTCTCATTTTATCTATCTGTTTATCTATCTACCCTTTCGTAGTCGTTTGCCTTATTCGCGCTCCCACTTGGATCTTACACGCCGCCTCGATCGACCTACAGAACGACCTATCGCACGCCCGTTCAACTCGTTCTCCACTCCCGCGAATCCCGCGAGAGTCCCGGGAATTCCCCGAGACGTGATTCTCTCGTGTGCGAACGTCGCGGCGCAGACGAGATCCGGAAGGAGGTTCGCGGCCAACGGCACGCAGCCGTCAAAGTCAAGATAGGACGGAGAAGCTGTCACTGGACCCTTACCTGGAGTGGCTGACAATCCTAGATGCTGGACACCTCGCAGCTACGCTCGATTATTGGCATTGTTTAGAGCGTCGCTCTTCGTCGGCACGACACTCTAACAGGCCGCCGAACTCTCTCCCTCTCCTCTCTCTCCCCCTCTCTCTCTCTCTCTCTCTCTCTCTAGCTATCTAACTACCTCTCCTCTCTCTAGCTCTCTCTCGCTCGACTCGTAAAGTGTCCTACCTCGTGAGGTTCGTCTCCTGGACTGCCACCGTGGAGAAAGCTACATGCACCCATACCTACTACCTGGTTGCTGGCGCTATTGATCCCGGACCCCCAGACTCCCAACCGACCCACGCAGACGCCTCGCGTTGCTGCGTCGCTTTAGCAACGTGACGTCATTCACCGCCCCGCGACGCCCAGCCCACCGCCAGGATTTTCTATACATCTTTCGCCTCTCTCTCGCAAACCTTTCCTGCGCTGCTGCCGCCACCGCAGCTGCGGCCGCTACCACCACCGCGCTACCGACGACGACGACGACGTCGGCGCCATCGGCTCCTCTTGGTTCCAACATCCCCGTGTACCACAACATCGCGTCACCGATCTCACCACGAACGTCCGATTTCAACGAACTGCGTATATGTAAACAGCGCCATTGATAAATAAAATATGGTTATCTCTCCATCTCTATACCTGGCAATTTATTAATAAACATGTAAATGCGAACAAAATTGCCCTGCTTTTCAGAATTATTGTCATTGCAGAATTATTAATTTCTTTTGTGAGAAATTCGGGCGCGACATTAAATCCAATCGATTGCCTTTCGTTTCGTCAGAATGTCAGAGGATGCCCATTAATTTAAGAATGTCAATGCTATTTTCGATACTGTCATTATGATCACCATTGACCCGGTGGGACCTGAAACTCGACCACTTTCAATCATCGGTATGTATACCTAAATACGAGGCGTTCGTTCGCCTCCAGTTCTCACCCTCAAGCTAACAGAAGGTGTGAAAATCTGTAATGAGAGACCGCAAACACATAAATTCACGCCTATATAATGAACGTACGTCTATATCTCAGTTTCGAGAAATCTCTTCCCGAAACTGCTCTTTTTTCGCCCATTATGGTATTATAATTTAAGATATAAAGATGGTTTCTTTTAAGTTCTTTGAATTACATTAAATATGAATAATAATAATAATAATAACAAATACATTGGTGAAAAGCAATAAAGTCTGTAAAGAAAATTAACAATATAAGAATAATTATGCAACACAACTTTTATTTCGCATTATTATTTCCTCTTTCTGTTAATCCAGATGTATATCTTTCTGTACAAGCGCCGAGTTTCGTGCAAGGAACGGAATTAAATAAAAAATATATGAGGTGTCCCAGATTTTTGCCACGCGATTCTTGATGGAGTTTCGGTCCTTGAACGAGTAGACACGCGTTCTTAACGAAAGTTTCGTTATATCGTTGCGCCTAGATTATCCTTTCCTCAGCGAAAACTTGCATCATGGCATCTACATTATCAAAGTGTCAGAAGTCATTTTATTCTACGTCGCGTGCTAACTACGAATTGGAAGCTCAGGGCCCAAGATTAAATGTCCAACGCGCGTTTCTCTTAAATACACGCGATAACCTTTCAAAATTACACAGACACGTCAAACATTCACCTCGTGTGATATTTTCATTATTTTCACAAAGTGATATCGTATAATTAAAATGTATCATATCGTAATAAATATAGTGTACAATAAAAAATTCCGATAATTATTTATTCCGCTATTTGTTATCTATCTTTTTTTCAGAGACCTAGAGCACGAGAAGTCGGTCATTTATCGTCTTGCCTATCGATACTAAGAAAGAGGGAAAAAAAGAGAGAAAGCTAGCGGGATGTAACAATTAACCTTTTGTTACGAAGGGCCATTATACGTAATGGCTTTACATTCATTATACAACAAGAAGACAAGCGCAACTGCTCAAAAATTTTGCATCTAAGCCAAGGTATAATGAAAGGTAATAGCAGTAATGCGATTATCACACGATAATAACATCTAATGTTACCAATTTAAGATAATAATACACGCGAGTGTTAATTAGTTGTCAGTGTATCTCTACTTAAATCTAGTGTTATTGGAAAAATACTGGAACAACAAAAAACTGCATTTTTCCACATATATTACTTATAATTGCGAGATCTTTTACACAAACATGTCGATGTTTTAATTAATCATCAGTGTTCCCTCCTAATACTAAATAAGATGTAATTGTGTTACTTTGCGGATTCACCATCCACGTTCAAGTACATAACTACACCAAGCCCAAGTAAAAGTCGCGACCGCGTACTCTCGAGTGAAGTTTACATTTACGATTATAACTCGATCGAATCACAATAGTATCAATAGAAGACGGTTCGAAGAACCGACATCTGTACAACGATGAAAAACTCGTTGCGCGCCTATTTCTAATTCTTTTCTAATTATATATCAATATCGTTTATCAGTATTATAGAAGGCAGAGACAAGCAAACCAATTTTTGTTTGCTGTGAAAGGCGCAAAGTGGTTCGACCGGAAATGACACGTCGATAGAAGGGATCGTTGAGTCTACGGAAGTGAGATACGCGCGCCCGTGCAAGATTGTTCGATTACACTCGATTGTAAGTACATGTTTTGTCCCAATTGACGAGGTGTTACACGAGTGCGTAATATACCGTGAACGCGTTGCTTTCAATTCTATTGTTGTGCTCGAGTACGACTGTACGGACAATAAGTGGTTTCAGCGTGCAGAGAATCTAAGTACTTCTTTCTTACTTCATTACTTTAATTTTATTACTTCATCGTTAGATTTATCCAAATAAGTGCGATACTTTGTAAATATACAATGGGATGTATACCCTGAAAGAAAAAGTATACCAAATTTTAATAAATATTTGCTGTTTAATAAATATTATAATAAAAATATTTGTTCAAATAGTACTAGCTAAATATTTACTAAATGCGAACATATATATTTATTTAGTATACAGATTATTAAAGGTTTTTAGTACCTATTATTTCCAAAAGATATTAAGAATTTAATAAAAATTGTTATATCAGATTGTTGTATTTATATCTATCAAGTATTTACAAATTTGATTGGAGACACTCAGTGCACACTAATCCTATAGTGCACATTAAAGCTATCGTACACAAATTAATGTAAAGATATATGTTTAATATGAATATAAAAACGGATTATGCACATGAAATTCTAATATATTTTATTGTGCTGTTAAGTAAAATCTGTATTTTATAATTCCATATTTTTACGTTTTACTTTTGCACAGATTAAATCAATGTATAATAGCTTTAATATGCACTCATGTGTCCAACTGGAATTATGCAAAATTTAAGCATAATTCTCTTATTGGTTTAAAAGTTATTTAACTTTTTGTCTTCATTTTTATGTAAAGTCAAAGCGAAAGTCTTTTATAATATATATTTGTGCGAATTTCACGAGAAAGTAATATAAGAATTAAATCAATTATCATGCACATATGTGATAAAACTATAATAAATATTTATGCAAAATTTTATTTGAATCCATTTGCTCGTTTAAAAATTATTGACGTGCAATAAAATATATGGTTTATTTTACTACATAAAACCATTATAAGCAATTAAATTATTTGTTGCTTTGTTTTTTGCAGTTGGTTTCGAGGCGATTTACAGGCTAAAATCATCAAAATTTTTTTAACAAAATTGGTCGATTTAACTATTTGTGGCTGATCATCTGACTGATACTTTTTACCTGACAGACAAAACATCCTTAATTTCATTTAATTATCATTTAATAAATATTTATTTACCGTAAGTAAATGTTTAAATAATACCATTCTAATAAATATTTATTAAAACATAGTACACTGTTCTCAATGTACGCTATGAAAACAACTGCTTATTATTTTAAATAACAAAGATAAGACAAGACAAAAGCGGATTAATTTGCATGACTGTGCAACATATTCTATATCATATTGCATTAAATTTTATATTTCTCTTTAGTAACATATTATAAACAAATCTATTGGCTAGTATTTTCATAAAAATTAAACTTTTAAATGTTGTCAAATTTTATACAGAAGAATATAACCGACAAAATGCACTGTATTTAAAAAATCGCAGCAAAAGACCAAATTAGTCAATTAGATATTTTTTAAATTCAGATCATGAATTTTCACGTACTACATTGTTAATGGCAAATAAAATACCGATATATTATATAATTGTCAATAAAATATTGAAGTTTGCCGTACCTTTTGGCTTTTGAATGCTGACTAATTTGACCCACGTAGACTCATTAGAGCTTCGAACCTTCGAAAGACTACCGTTTTCCTCCGACACAAAAAAGAAAGAAAGGAGAGGAAAAAGAAAGAAAAAATCGCTGTGGGTAAAAGTTACACAGCAAAAGTTGCTTCATCAGGCGTTTCCTGCATTTGGAACTAATAACAAACCTGTCGTGCCACGGGGTAGCCGCAGAGGAAAGAAGGGGTGAAATATGACCTATTTTCGTCACTCTCCGGATTGAAAGTATTTCCGACATCCGAGGGTTAAGCTAAGACGAGAAAATGTCGAACGGGAAACGAGTGCGGGGAGAAGGTGAAAAACGGGGCAATCGGTTCGTCGTCACCGTCGTCGTCGTCGTCGTCGTCGTCGTCGTCGTCGTCGTCGTCGTCGTCGTCGTCGTCGTCGTCGTCGTCGTCGTCGTCGTCGTCGTCGTCGTCGTCGTCGTCGTCGTCGTCGTCGTCGTCGTCGTCGTGGCTTGTTCATGCTATAACGTGAACTGACGTATGTCGATATAGAGGCGTCGCGTGTTTCGGTCCAGCGGCAGCAGCGCCGAGTCTCCCCGGGACCATAACTCGATATCTCTTAGAAAATCCCTCCATCGCGTGCTTTAGCCATACAACATCCGAATTGAATGTTAGCCTAAGACGAATGATTGCCTTGTAAATATCATGTGGCCGTTCCTTCGTCTTTGACTGCAAGCGCTATATACAGTAACACCTTTACGACAATGTTAATTGCAAGGTTAATTATTACAGAAGAGTAAATTCGATTTGACGGTACAAAACATACCGAAAAATACTAAATTTTAATAAATATTTGTTTAAATAGTTTTAAGTAAATTTTTACTAAATGTAAACATATATTTATTTGATACGAAAATCATTAATTTAATTATTACTTTTTATTGAATAAATATTTATTTACTATAAGTGTTTATTTAGCTCTGTTGAAAGAAATATGTATTAAGATTTAATAATTTTTTATTAGTGTAGTTTACCACATATACATTCATTTAATAGTTAAATTACTTAAACTTCAAGAGCTCGTTCAATTTTGTCAATTTTTTCTTTATTTTAGACTCACTGCGTCCACAAAGAGTAATTTTAAGGAATAGTAATTAACCCTTCCGTCACTAAATAGTGAGTACTTCGCGTTAATTCCTCCACCATCTTTTAATCTTTTAGTCGAGATTAAAATTCCGATCTTGGTCTTTCATGTTTCACAGCACGACGTGCACTAGAAGTTCGACAGTCTTATTCGTGTCTTAAATTCCAAGCTCACGGTATACGCAATATTTTTCCATTAGTCTAAACTAATATTCTGAATCATGTATTTGCTGAATAAACACGAGTTTCGTTGCCGTAAATAACCGCAAAACGTAACCGCATACATATTGAACGCGTTGAATCGATAAGCGAGGGCGTTTGGTAGCATCGTTTACGAATACATGGTTGTGGATACTTTTGCAGAATGAACAAAATCAAGAGGCATCTGATAAAATATGATACATGCCAGAATTCTTATTCGTAGTAGTGGCTTGCATTTGCTATCAAAAGTATAATGTCGTGTAAAGTCGGCTGTAGGTTATATCCGATCGAATATAATGAAACGAAAGATGTGAGCAACGAAGTGCAATACGCGCGGTCGACCAAGGACATTTTCGGTCCAAAAGTAAATGATTCAGATTTCTACAAATAATAGAATCTCATTTTTCAGATTTCTACCATACACATAGATAAGAGATTCTCTTATCAAAGTAAATTTAAAATACGCTTTGTGAGATTTTTATCGATAGCTAAGCAGAACAAGTCATTATGATATCAAAGTGATGTCAAATAAGTGATCACTAAAAGATTTTTTGAATCATTCACAATTAATTTTAACGTTACAATGTTGGCGTAATTTGTTATTCTGATTGGGTATTGGATTATTCGAGTTTAAACTTAAATACGTTCAATATGATATTTATGTAAAGCCAGATTAAACAGTGATCGATGACATGTTGTAAAAAAATTAATAAGTATCGAAAAATTTTTTAACAGAATATCAACTCGTATCTCAAAAGATTATTTTGTTCTCTATTAAACAAGTGTGTCAATTATATAAATGAATATGTAATATCGGTAATATATGTACTTCCTCTGTTTTTTAATTACATTTCGCGTTGTATGTGTAAACGAAGATTTACTAATTGGCGTAAATGGTATACAGGTGAATACAAAGTAGATCTTAAAACAACATTGTGGATGCTGCCTAATCAGTATGGCGATATTGTCAAATTAGAAAAGATAGAACCACCCCCCCCCCATCGACCGACACAATTTTTCTATTATTTTCACCGAAGTGAGAAAATGTATCGGATGGAAGGCGCGCGCGGATTGCTATGGAAACTTTATGTTTTACTATCGCAAGAACAGAAAACATCTTTAATGGATGGCCTTGTAATAAAGTCAATAGAATATATATCTTGAAAAAAATGTACACATAATAAAAATATTTTGTACTTCTGTTAAAAATGGTTCTCTCATTTCTTTGTTAAAATTTTTGGGTAGAATTTTTATCCGAATGTTAATTTAACATAATAATGATATATGTAATTTGTATATTTTGTGTTAAATTGGTATCCAATAATTTTTAGTAATAGAATAACGTAATAATTTATGAGTAAATGAACAATTAAATATAACAGGTTTTATTTATATAAAACGCAAATTTTATAAGGAATAAAATACTTTAGTTAATTTAACATATCATACATATTCATTTTACCAAAAAATATGCTTTTACAATTTGTTTACAAACTGTGTCAATGTTACATTTTTTGTGTCTTTTATATAATATTTATGTTGCTTTTTTCAACATATTATTAGATTAACACAAAAGTTTGAGCGAGCCATTTAGGACATAAAATGTGTTAACACAACTTTTCCAAATAGGTAATCATCAAGAGAGAAGGGAAATGTCTCTTTTTTCACAAGATATACGAGACTGTAGCTTGTTTTCCAACCTTTATAATTTTCGGTGAGACGATAAGGCGAAAATTTCTCTTAAAAATATTCTTAAAATCTTTTAAAAAATCGTGGAATAGAATTACTTATAGAAAAAAAGCTTGTTAAGTTCCACGGCTAGATATAGATATGAGCGATAGTATATGGTATGTCTATATACGTACGAAGAGCGCCCTAGTTTTGCTGTGCTCCCTCTTATCGTTACCCCCGTCGTTCTATTATTAAGATATTAAAAAATCCAAAAATGAAAAAGGTGCAGGGAATACGATTTCATTAAACGGTCTTTTCAGCTTGCGAATCGCAATATTCTTCTGCTTATCTCAAATCGCTTCAACCGTCTACGTGATTTGCGTCACAGCTAGTTCGAGAAGTAGAGTTACATCGTACTAAATTGTTAGATTAATAACGTATTAGCTATTATGGCTTTCGAGATTGCGACATGGATAAATGCAGACCGTACGTCAGATATATGGTCAAGCGCGAAGGTCGTCGATATTCCGAAAATTCGTCAGAATACGGGAACACGAGCTGACGAAGCAACCCACCTCCCCATCGGTATCCTAATTCTCTTTCCCTATCCCTCTCCTTCTCTCTGTCTCGCTGGTCTCTCCTGTGTCCTGTACGGTCGATAGTCTAGCGAGTGTATAGAGAGCCACAGAGGCCAAACACAGAGGCCTACATAAATTGCGTATACGACGTAACATCTCGTCTTTCGTTGAAAAGAGCGCTCTCCTGCTTTCAGCCAGGGGCAAATTGTGGCACAACTTTCGATCAAAAGTCAATTCGCACAACTGCAAACGGTCAAGGTGCACGTGTCGCAGATTAGCGAGATGGCCAGCGACTTCGTGGAGAAAATGATACCGCTACAAGATCCTGAGATCCTGAAATTTCTATAGGTAAGGTATCTTCAACAACGAATTGCTAAGATGGACCTTACAGTGTAAGTAAGTGATACGAGTGTGAGATATTTGCATCACTGATATTTTGTGCTTCTCTTCGAAAATAGAGTACCCAGAATGATGTACGTATATAAGTCTTGCTTATAACAATGGAGTTGATAAATTATCTCGCACTCTCCAAATTCAATGCACTGCGGCACACTGTACATTCGAATAGAAATCATAATGCATTTATCAACGATATGACAAGAGAGATACGATTGAAAATTAAATACACATCGCTCTGATATTTCAATATTAAAATTCCTCGGTCACTTAACGATCTCATTTACTTAACGGTCACATTGTATCATAATTAATAGCAATATGTTCGATCGCGCTAGTTTGCCGACTAGGCGGTGCTCGAAGCCTAATCTTGCTGTTGCTGCAGACTCGGGAGCCGCAAATAATGATTAATTGCGTGCACGAGATGTTCGATCTCATGTACCGCATGGAAATTCAGATGTCTCTGTGGAAGATATACAATACGCGGAATCTCAAGAAGTTCTTCCGTGTGCTGGATACGCTTAATGGGTAAATATTGAAACTTATACTCGTTACACTACTGCGTCAGCATATTACTCCAAAACTCCTACGTGAATACGCGAACTTGTTACCTCACGTCGTCATGACTGTAATCCTCGATGTATTTCCTCGACATTCTCGTGTCGCGAAGTTATCAATAATATATCATGTGTATTACGTTAATTATTTTCTATCTAGAATAAAATTTAACGTTTTACGTCATTCTATGTATATTACTTTTACATAATATACATTCTCGTTTGCGCATAAATTCATCCTGCACGTAACAAGTTTCAAAACACGACTCATCGTCGCCGTCGTAGTCGCGCAATTTTTATTTACCATCTCTTTTAGAATTGCTAGTAAACACATCGAGCGGGCTAAGGCAAAGTATGAAACATGAACAATAGCACGAATGTGCACGACCGTGTAGTATATTAGAGAAACTTTTACGTATCGACAAGGTAACGGTACAGGTAATGGTGCTCGACATGCTAACAACTGGTATTGATACGGTAAGTGAGAGATTCTAGCACTTCAAAATAATTTCGATAGCTCGATCTTCTACAAATGAAATATTATTTCTTTCCCGATAGACTAAATATAATGAAATAATAAATGACTGTATAATTAAAATAAAATTTTTTTTTTTCAAAAATGTAACGCTGTATATTTTCAAAATTTTTACTTTTTATATATTTAACCGCAAACGTCTTTTTTTAATGAATTGGAAATATTTAAAAAAAGATTGATTAATTAATTAGATCATAATTCCAAAAGTGGAGGACTGTACAAGATTAAGTAAAAATTTATTACAGACTGGCATCGTGTCTGGAAATTTGTTGTATTATTTCGCGAATAATCCGGAGAAATAGGAAGGACAGGAAAAAATACGGAAAGAAGTAATGTTCGTATTACCGGACAAAACATCGTCCGTCACGCTGGATATCCTAAATCAAGATACGCTAAGATCTCCATCAAGACCTCCAACAATCCTTTGATTGTTCGAGTGTTTAATGTTTTCTTTTAATTTATTATCTATATGTAGAGTTTAATTTGATCATTAATTAATAACTCTATTATTTATATCTCTTCGTTGGATTATTAATTAATCCACGAAAAATTTCTATTCGTTTATTTAATTAAACTATATCAGTATATTTCATGCATTACTGTTATACTAAACATCTACTTACAATAAATAAATATTTACCTAATATTTAATTATCATTTGATTTAACTATTACTTTTAAAATTAATGCTTTTATATCAAATAATATGTTTACATTTACTTAGAACTATTCAAACAAATATTTATCTATTAAAATTGAATATTTGTTTTCAATGTAAGAGAAAATTCAATCTAAATTACACAACTCAGGAATTGATAAGTTTATCGAGTATGTCACGAAATAAGTCGCATCGATCGCATTTTCCAATGATTCTCTTTTCTATGTGTCATCAGTTCGATGTTACAGCTTCTTGGATCATCCTCTGATCGCGAATATAAGCCCACGCAGTTTTTGAGAACGCAGGAATACATTCCCGAGAGATGGTTGTGGGGTAACACGGAGTTTCCATCAGCCAAGGAGGCGCATCCCTTCGCGTACATGCCTTTCGGATTTGGCCCCCGCACCAGCATCGGCCGACGATTTGCCGAAATGGAACTCGAGACGTTACTCTTGACAGTTCGTAAACTTGCTCGTTCTGCTGGCAATTCTATTCCTCGCGGGATTCAGTCACTTGGATAACGATAACAAGATTTCCATCTCGAAGTAACGTGTCTCACATTTAGGAAGGTAATAACAATGCCAACCAAAAATATTTTGAATTCCCTGAGCTCTGAATTTCTTTCAGTCAAAGCAATTAAGATATTTTTACAAAAATTGGTTAATATCCTCGCGAATCTCAACTGATGAGTAAAATAAATCTTTATAGATACACAAGAAGAATGGTGAAATATCTAAACATTTAGCGAGATAATTATATTGTAATAATTATAAAGTAAAACTCTCAAATATTGGTTGCTAGAATGTCCAAACTTTTGCAGCATTGCTTATTATGTTCGCGAGTTTCCTGCATAATTATTATACTATATGATGGTCCAACAAAGTTATTTTCAGATCTGTATTTAGCTATATATTTTTAGATATTTCAGTAAAACCGTTCTTTCCGTGTAATAACAATTAATTAACAAATTCAGTTTAACAATTAATTAACAAATTATTAATCTTTCCTATTGTTCACCATTTTAACATCAAGTATTATTAAAGATTTGTCATGAAACGGAAAAATTACTATTACGTGATTAGTGGTTCTATTAATTTTATTGTTGTATTTCACTCATTCGCTTCGAGACGCGATTTGAAGTGAATGTAAACGTCCTTTAAATGAGTAGTACGGAGATCTGATTTTTGTTTGTTTTCACTCGCATGTCTCCGAGGGGGATTATATTCTTCTTTTCACCGATGTTTTATTCATACACGATAAGCGTAGATGTTTAATAAGTTGAGAGGTTTAAACGAGCGCACGCGCGAGAGAGTATATCGCATTCTGAGATAATAACAGAAACAGACGACATGCTTGTATAATATGCAGATTCTCTTGGAGCCGTGGAGCATTGGACTATGCGTGACTGTGCATGGCAGTGAAATAACGATGTTGTGCTCAAGTACGAAATTCCCGGAGAACTAAATATTCTCGCGGATTCTCGTTGGCGTCGTTCCTTTCTTTATGAAGAATTGAGAAGCATGATTCCGTACCTTGTTCCAGCAGTTTAATATAAACATTAACAAAAATGTCTGTTTAATGGCTAAAATTTTTCATTCCGCTTGATGTTCGCGCATATATTTATCTACAAAATACTTGAATCTATGCGAATAGAGTAATTATTAGTGTATTTTTAAATTATTAAATATTTTAGCCTTCATTTTGTCTGCCTGAAATCAGTATCGGTTTTTCAATATTTCTTTGTCTTATATATTTTTTCAATCTAAAAGATGTTGATTAATGTCTTATAATGTTCTCGATGAAGATAAAGAAAATGTTTTTGTCCTTATTAGTGTATCTCCAATTTGTATGCTTATTCGTGTTTGACTCATTTTAATGTATAGTTATTAAAACAGATAATAAATGTAAGCTCTAATTGTTCAAAATTAATATTGCATAAACCATATTGTTTTAATCATACTTACAATTTCAATGTACATTCATAACACAACGCTCTCAGCTCCAAACACAGTACATTAATAGGGAGAGAAGCTTAAAATCTTGCGGTATTACAGGTTTCACATAAATTCCTCTAAATTGTGATATATACATATATATATACCTTTCAAAAATATTTACTATAATTTAATAATTAAAAAATGGAATATTATCTTTGGTGTACATTAATATAATTTAATTTTAAGAAAATATTATTTCCTTATTTATTTCTGCGCTACTTTTTTTTATGGCTTATATTTAAATACAAAACCACACTAATAGGAACAGATACAGTAATAGGAACAATTGTCCCTTATCGCTTTGTATTACGTATTATATTTTGTACTATATTTTATTATAACATTTTAAGATAATAGTTTTGCACGCGGGTTAAAAATTTAATTTTTGGCGAAAGAGCCTTCACGCAGAAATTCAGAAGCAATCTTCTAGTGAGAATTACGAGTCTCGAAACCACGCTTTTCAATTGAACGTTGATTCTCGAAGTGGTTTCCAAGCGGAAAAGCCGCGAGAACGCGACGCTTGCATATCACTCTTCCGGTCGCACGAGGGGAGTATACCGAAGACGTTTTTGTTTTATTTAGGTCATCCGAAATTTCCGGATTGAATGGCATATCGCGGACCGCTCGAGTACGAAAGCCGATTTATTAAACACACTGGTGTTACCGACGCAATTCAAGCTCATCGATTCGTAGACCGTCACAATTGTCACAAACCTTCCTATAGACCGAGCCACATGTTTCACCGAAAAAGCTGAGAAAACTTTTCAGAGAAACGGTTAGAAAAATATCTCGCCGACATCTTGCGCGATTTTTTTCCTTTAATAATTACGACAAATGTCGGTGCAGCCACTATGGTTACACGAGCGTCTGACCCGTAGAAGCCCGGCCGAGGCGGAGAAGATGCCATCGACCAACCACAATTCTTACAATTTTAATCTACGCCCGAGGACAAAAAGCACTTCGCAGAAATGTCATAGCGTGGAAGCTACAAATTTTTAGCGAGTTCGTAGAAAAGTACGCGGCGTGTATGTGTAAGCTCCTGTCTAAATAGCATAAAAATACAAAAGAAACAAAAATATAAATTGTACATATTGTGGAAACTTTCTTTAATAAATACCGACGTACTTTTTTGTACTCGTCTCTTATTTATGGTAGCCCGAGTGATAGCCTTGGGAAAATATATTGCGACGTACATCATTTTATACGCTTTATTTGTAATGTCAATAAAAGTTAAAAAAAAATACTTATCAACGTTGACGGTTGTTTCGACAAATATTTATCGTTTTATGTTACTGAAGAAGACCTTCTAGGAAAAATTATACAAGGAAAAAGAATGAATAATTTGTAACGTAAAGCAGTCCCTGTATACACACAAGTTGGTAAATTGCCATTATTTAGGCGAACCGGATTCGATCGATTTAACATCGTCGCGACACTAATTTCGTTATACTATTTAATTTAATTACTTCGCACAGCGTAATAACAGCATTTACAACAAAGCTACGACATTACAGGCCTTATCTGTCGCGAGATGCATTTTGGAATTAATTTGAACTCGAAATAACCGTATAATAGTGTCTTCGAAATAGATCTGAAATAGACCGGGATTCCGTATACGTGTGCGAGTGCAAATGCACGAAAATCGATTTGCGCTTCGCGATGAGAAGCAATAAAATCATTCTTACGTTACGTCGAATGACGCGCGACACTCTATGTTTCCACATGGAAGGATAATGCATAATCGGCGAAACGAATCTTAATGCGACCTAGTTCCGGTTTACACGACCCCGATAATATGGCTGGATAATAGAATACCGCCGTGTGCATGTGTGAATGCGCGATACTCTTTTTTTTTTCTTTTTTGTACGTGTACCTCTGTAGTTTTCGCTTACAAGACTACAGTATGTAACAAAACTGAATATATTTACATGCGTTACAGAGATGAAAATAATGTGCGGAAAAAGCAAGCCGGATAAGATAAAACGCGAAAAAAAAAAAACCAGCAACGAATAACTACCGAATAAAATTTGCGTATTAACTAGGTCATTGTTCGCTTATTTTATGCGATTATCGGTTTTGCGAGGGATTTACTCTTTTATAAACCGAAGCGTGACTAACTGATGCGCAGGCAGGTTAAATTCAACAAATTTTATATATTATACATAATATTATATATGTCATGTATAGTATATGTACATGAGTGTATATGTGTGTAAAATTTACCATCCGCGCGTCAATGAATTAATAAAATATCAATTTGTGGAACGAGAGAAACATATATGGAAAAGTAAATCAATGGTAGTTTATAATTCCAATGCGAAAATTGACTTCAAACCATCCCAAAATAAACTCTAACATTGATTACCCACGTTTTATTTTATATAACTGGCGTTTACAAATCCACATATTGATTGCATTCTCTCTATTTATGGAATAACAAATATTAAATAAGTAAGATTTTGTTTGCCCAATGATATCGCGTTATATTTGAACTCATTTCGAAGAATAATTTTGTAAACCGGAACTAGGTCGCATATCACCGTTCGCGGTCGAGCATACATATATGTCGATCGTAAAATAATCTCACTTCCTAGTGAATCCACGGGGGATCGTCATGGGGGCCACGCCCCCTTGGAGTTTCCTTCCTTGAAAATATTTATAACAAATGTTATATATTCTTTAATGAGGGCCACATCCCCTTGAAGTTTTCTTTTTAAAAATGTTTATATAACAAAAAATATATTTTTTAAATATATTTCTAAGATGTTTGATATTCCAAAAATATTTTTTAATATAAGAAACTCCTAGAAATAAAATTATTGTAAATTTTATTATATTATATTTTTGTATTAATGTGTAATTTTAAATAAAATGTTTTATGAATTTATACAATACTTTTCAATATATAATAATATAAATAATAGTTTAGTGTTCAATCTTTTCATATTTGATCTTAAAAAGAAATAACACTTGCGACGCGCCAACGCGGCTCTCCACCTCTTATTTCTAGATTCACCTATGGCCTATGGTATCGTAGAAGAAGCTCGCCACAGCGAGCTTCGGAAACTCGAAATACTTGAATATCAATGCTGTTTTGTTGATAACATGTCGTTGACTAACCGAAGGCCTTATATAACGCGACGTTTCGAAATCGCTGGTTTCAGTGTCCGTCGGGACAGTCTGGGATCTCTCACGCCTCTGTTTCGCGTTCCGTCCGCTGGTTGAAAAGATACGGTCACGATGACATCGAAAAACTCAATCATGGACTCAGACTGCATGACGCTAACGAGATTCGTGCTGGCGGAGCAACGTAAGACGCCAATAGCAACCGGTGATCTCACACAGCTGTTGAATAGCATACAGACCGCCATAAAAGCCGTCAGCTCGGCCGTGAGGAAAGCCGGTATCGCTAATATGTGAGTAAATCAGTAAATATGAGTTTCCGAAATTGGTTCGAGGTGAAAGCTAATTTTGCCAACGTTTACGAGGAAAACGCGAGGATATAACGCGCGTGTGGAATGTGTGCGATACATCGTTTTCCGCGTGGCCGAATAAGCGAAAAAGGAGCAGCGCGAGAGAAGTGGTAAACATTTCGTGATCTCGTAAACTAGACCTCCTAATGGCACATTTAAACGACAGAGATAGAGACACTTTACGAGAGATATTCAAATTAATCTAATTATAATTTGTAATCTTCATGAGTTCGAAACTACGCTGCTTTACGATTATTACATTTTACATCGCGCATATACATCTTCCTACTTGCAAACGGTTTAAGTCACTTTGTGACAAGATCGCTTTGTGACTGTCAAATGGAATTAGATTTTCATACATTATACCCGGGCGTACGGATGTAGTTTATGCAATTTTACATTTTCACCCGCCACACAACGGCCAGAATTTAGCACGCAGAGAGACTCGGACCAATACATGCACAGTGTGTGTGAAGTCTTCGTAGTGTCGTCGTGGCTAACGTTTGCTCTCAACCGGCGCGCGTCTCTCTATTTTATTCAAATGTATTCGGCAGCGGTGTAGTCTCATACATTTACCGTCGTGCTCAAGCTGCCAATACACGCCAGTAAACATTAATCTCTACGCCCTGACAATTCTGTAACCTTGCATGTAAATAACATATAAATGATTTCCCATTATTACAGTGCCTGTGCTACACACCGCACGGTATGAATAAAACAATTTCATGACTGGTCGCTCTCTATCGACCTCCGAAACAAACTCGCCTTATCAATAATCTGACGGGGATTATGCTTTGAACTCTATGAATTAAGATTAAGTAGCCGTAAATGAAATCTCAATAAATCATAGATGATATAATTAAAATTTCTTTAACACAATTGAAAATTGTTTTTCCACATAATTAACAATTATTATAATGTTTTTTATTTGAATATTTTCTATACATATATATGTCTTTAAAAACGATTATCTATTAAATAGATATATTTACTGAATGAGTCATCTACCTTACAGACTTCTCACAAAACAAATAAAAATATGATAATGTAATCGGCCGATTACATTATCATATTTACTTGTTTTTCAAATCGATGGTCCAACACAATTCGTAATTTTACAAATAAAAATTTTCTATCCCTTTTTTACAGCTTTTAATGTATCAAAAACAATGTCTTTTAATGTTAAATAATGGCTTGTTTCAAATTCTTTTAATTTTATATACAATAATTTTATTGTACAAAAAATTTTAACTGTTTCAAATATTAATCGGAACCTCCAGTATTGAAGTTCGTAAATCTTCTTTCTTGAGAAGAGAAAAGTCTTCTCTCTTGAAAGTCTTAAATCTCTGGAGAGTCTTTCCTTCGACGTGATTCAATATCTATACGTTCAAAGTTCTTAAAAATTTTCATATCTGATTATTAAATAAAGAATCTATATTTAGAGATATAAATATATTGATAATTTAAAATACTATTAAAAAATAGTTAAAATTTTAAAAAAATTAAAATAATATTTGAAACGACTTTTATCGTATATATTTTTATCTCGTGTAATCAAAGTGTTTCAAGTTTATTACCAACCGAAACTAATCGGAATCAACTACGCAATGTTCATTTAGGTATATTAATCAGCTGATGTTAAACGCACACGACATATATCCTTATATTATAGGTATGGTATCGCTGGCAACACCAATATTCAGGGCGAGGAAGTCAAGAAACTGGACATCCTGAGCAACGAGCTCTTTATCAATATGCTGACATCCTCCTTCACCACCTGCGTGCTCATAAGCGAGGAAAATCAACACGCTATTGAAGTGGAAACGGAGAAGAGCGGTAAATACGTCGTGTCGTTTGACCCGCTTGACGGCTCGTCCAACATCGACTGCCTGGTCTCGGTGGGTTCGATCTTCGGAATTTACAAAAAATCTGAACAATCCGGAAATTCCACCCTGCAAGCCGCTCTGCAACCAGGAAGAAACTTGGTTGCGGCCGGATACGCTCTATACGGCTCGGCAACTATGATAGTGCTCTCTATCGGTCACGGCGTTAATGGATTCACGTACGATCCGGCTATTGGGGAATTTATATTAACCGAAAGGAACATGCGTATGCCCGACAGAGGCAATATATATAGGTATGATGAAAAAAAAAAACAAATGTTCACTTCTACCAATGTAGATTAACTTTAACCTCGGTTTAACTTTATACTTTTTATCTTTTTTTAGTTCTAAGCCCGTTTCCTACCAATGTATAGTTTAATTTTAATCTCGTTTCAACTAGTTCCATCCTTTTTCTAGTTCTAACAAATAAAAGAAGATGAAAAGTAATGAAGAGTATAAGAATCAAGATTAAAGTTAATCTTCTTCATTGGTGGTAAAAACGGGTATTAGAAAAAGATAATGAGTAAATTAAAAAAAAACTAATATTAATTTCTTACACACGATACTGACTTATTTGTGTCTTGCACAGTTTTTCGTTTTGAAAAACTAGGAGCATTAAGTAATTAATTATAACATTTGAATACAATTTTTGTAAACACATAATTTTACAAAAACTTTCTGAAGATGTAAAGTATATATAAGAATCACTTAGGTCCAGTTCTACAACTCACGGTTAACTCTTAACCGGGATTCAATTTATTCTTCATCTCTTTTCAATTCTAGAATTTAGAATCTTATTAGAAAGAGATGAGGAATAAGTTGAACTCCGTTAAGAATAAATTGTAGAACTGGACCTTAATAATTTTCATACTTATATATGTTAAAGTGATAAAAATTAACATAAATGATCCATCGTGTGAAGTAAAAAATCGGAAAATTATGTGAGACCCAAGGAAGTCAAGAAATTTAGAGTCAAGAAAAAGTTAAAGATAAGTTTATTTTGGCGTTATAAAAGTCAAAATGATAACTTTTCGTTATAAAATTGGATTGTTCATTGACGTTAGAATCAAAATAAATAAATTTTGATTTTTTGTTGTTTGTGTGTTCCCCTTGAGAGGTTAAAGTTCATCTACATTAGTAGAATGAACAAAAGAGAGTTAAAGAAACGAAAACTCCGGAATGAAATATACTCGGCAAACAATTTCGATTCGCGCTAATGGCTAACATCCGCATCGCGAGTAATGCATCGAAATTGCCACACGCTATATTCACGAGATGTTAAGCTCGAGTTAACTTTTTACGGATGAAATTACTTTCGGGACTCGGTCATCATTGACTCCATTGAAATCGTGTATGATTATTTCCAGTATTAATGAAGGAAACGAAAGTACGTGGGATTCGTCTATTAAGGAATATATACATTCCAAGAAATATCCCGAAACCGGGAAGCCGTACAGTGCCAGATACGTGGGCTCCATGGTCGCCGACGTACACAGAACGATTAAATACGGCGGTATCTTTTTATACCCCGCAAGCAAGAGCAATCCCAATGGCAAGGTAAAATGACTTCTGAACTTACATCGAATTAATTATTTAATGAAGAAAAAGAATTAGAGAGAGGAAGAAAGGGAGATAAACACAAGAACTATAAAAATACACAAAGGAAAAAAACAAGACAAATGCAAGAACAATAAGAACAAAACAGATATAAGAGCAATAATAACAGTATATTACGACATATTCACGTCACACATCTCATTTATCTTTATCGCGGTCAATAATGTTTCCTTTTTTATTCTCTCTTTTCACTTCGATTATTGCCAAACACTGTGATCTCGCTTTTATCACTACAGACGAATTGAGTAATAATATAACCCGTTATAGCACAACACTTTGCCTTATAAACAGATATTTACCATTTATTCGATAAATGTGCAGGAAAGTATTGACATTAGAAAATATTTTACCTAGGCACGATATAAATATCTGGTTTAAACTTTAATTAAATTAATGCACCCCTGATTTCTACATAAATTATTTCTATGAAATATTATCAGACTTTGCGTATTATTCGTTCCGGTAAATATACGATTGCAGCTTTCAGAAGTCCGATATCGGGGTCAGAATTTTATAAGAGAACGTATTTATCGATAATTAACTTACATATTATTAAACTTCATTTTATATATATGAATTATATAATTTTATTATGCATTATATAAATACTTCTCATTTAATCCATTATTTTATGTATTAAAGTACGTATGAAAATTTTGTAACAAATCAAAGCATGCAGTAAGAGAAAAATATTTGGTAATTATGACTACATATATGAGTTTCATTTTTATGATCATTAGTGTTAGTGATAATAACTTTATATATCTAATTCTCTCAAACAATAAAAAATTATATCATTTACGATAATTTAAATATTAATATAGCAAATTTGATAATAAATGGTAAATAAAAAAAATGTTTTTTATTCAATGAATGCAATCGCAATTATAATAAATAATACCACATATACGTTCGCTTACTATTTACTGATAACAATATCTAAAAAATATATTAAGAAAAAATCTTGGAAAAAACTAACGATTATCAATCAGTACAATGACTATTCTCTATTGTAAATATATAATTGCCCTCCAAAAAGACTATAAATCGTACTTTAATTATGGTAATTGCAACAGTTTTCTTTTCTCTCAGTATGCCACTGATATTAATTCCGTAATTTCATAATTTCAGTTACGACTTCTATACGAGTGCATACCAATGGCTTTCATAGTTAAGGAAGCCGGCGGTCTGGCGACAAACGGAAGAATTAATATTCTAGACATCGTTCCGGAAAACATTCATCAGAGATCATCCATTTTTTTGGGCTCCAAAGATGACGTTAACGACGTAATGACGTTTATAAGAAATAAGGCCGAACGATAAAAACGAAGAATCTCTTCCAAATACTGTACTTATAAAATCGAGCATCATATGTATAATATCTTTTTTATTTTGTATCATTTGTTATTTTATAGAATTGTTATTTTGTAGGATTGTTATTTTGTAACATTTTGCAATAAAGTTTTTTTTATCAAACTGTGTCTACATCCGACTATTTCATCAAAAACGATCCCACAGTTTAAATGTCTGAATAATTCGTTATCGCTGAAAAGTAACGCCACACGGAAAATAAATTAATAATCATTAATTAGTAGAAATTACAGTCACAGAACGTGGAAATGTAATAAATCTCACATCATCAAGCGCCTTTACAGGTCATTACGAATAATTATGGGTGATTGTTGGCAAATCCGTTAAATCCGAAAATTCATCATGTTCTCGCGGAGACCTGAATTACGCTAAGCGTTAACTCGTCGGATTATTTAATTTATTCGATGTGCATGTGAATACAAATTAATCACTTGTATTCAAAAGCGTCATTAAAATGACACCAATAAGAAATACTATCGAGGAACAACATTTAATTGAGGAACAGCGATTAATGTCTCTCTTCGAGGAACTCACGCAACTTACATATTACTTAAACTCATATGTAAAAATCTGATATACTAAATTTATATATGTATATTTTTATTATAGATTTATATATGGACTTATACATATATTATAAGTCTATGAGAACTCATTCGATCGGCGCACTCGTTCTGTGATAATATAAGGAACCACCGCAGTTGTCTTTTTTTTTTTTTTTTTTTTTC
>NW_017275998.1:728436-776886 GCF_001594065.2 Cyphomyrmex costatus
TTTTTTTTTTTTTTTTTACCATATCACTTACGGGCGTGAAATGTAGTGCGACGCAATCGGCACGGAGCCGTCGCAGCATCGCGTCATCGGGCAAGCTTAAGCGATGTCGGACAATCATTTCCGTTCTTCCGTCTGTATAACCGTTAGCGAGACGGCGGGCGCTGATAACGTTGCTATTTATTCTACACGCACGCCCGGCTTAACCTCTTCACGGCGTGCGGCCCGGAATGCATCATAGGAGCACGAGCGACTATTGATCGGCCGGTCGACAGTGCGCCAGCGCAAGTCGAGGCCCGACGAGAGGTATTCATGAACGCGAGCCGCCCTCGGCCTTAGTGCGTTTGGTCGACATTTCGCTGCCGTTATGTTCGTCACACAGAAGCACCCTTAGATTCTGCCATAATGTCCGGTGGTACGTAAACGTTTTATTGAAAGAAAAATTGCCGCATGTCTTTTCTCACCGAGTCGGCGAACCGGCTCGCTTCACTTTCACATCAATTACGTAAAGATACGCGATATATTCATTGACGCTGATAAGCTATACGTCGCTTTCGTAAGTGTCAATGAGTCAGCTATCGAAACTGAACACGCAATTGCGATGCACGTATATATAGTTTTATGTATTCAAAGATTGGTATTCAAGCGCGCAGCGCTTTTTGCTAATTTTCTTAATTATTGAGTGCTAATTGTTTCTATAAAAGATGGCGGGTATAGATTTATTTAGATATCAATATCGCGATATTAATAACGACCGTTTATTTCGCTCAGTAAGACAGGGATTATATCGGCTTCGCGACGCTACCGGAGCAAGTGCACCGGAAATCGGTGAAGAGGGGCTTCGAGTTCACCCTGATGGTATTGGGTGAGACCGGTCTTGGCAAATCGACGCTCATAAACAGCCTCTTCCTTGGAGACCTGTACAAAGACCGGCGAATTCCGGATGCGGCGGGTGCGTGTGATTTCTATTTTAATTTAAGCACACGATGTCCTCAAGAACTAGACCATCGTCAAACCCGTTTTTCGTCCCCACTTAAATAAAATTATACTCGCACGGAGGAAAATGGATGCTACTGAAAAAATATCATTAAATCTTTATATATTATATAATATATTTCTTTGAATAGTATTAAATAAACATTTTTTACAGTAAAAAAAAATGTTTTATTGAGTAAATAAATATTTACTCAATAAAAAAAATGATAGTTGAATCAAATTAATAGTTCTTGTATCAAATAAATATATGTATATTTACATTTTAATGAATATTTACTTTGTTAGAACTATTCAAATAAATGAGTATTAAACTTTAGTATTCTTTCAATGTAATCTTACAAATCTAGTAAAAATTCTGGTTATTTTTTCCGCATGTATGACAAGCTTTACTTTCTTAAAAGTAAAATGAAATCGAAAGTGAAGACATATACATTACAATTCACGCACACATAATAATAAATCCATTCATTGCGATTATTACCCTATAAAGTAGATCATACTATTCTTCAAACTGTAAACACACACGACTTTTAAAACTTTATATTTGTATTTTTTAACAATATAAATTTTGTCAGCGCAAAGGCAAAAAATATTCGATAATAAAATAAATTCTATTGAAGAGTGTATGGTAATTTATAAATTGATAGTAACAAATTGTGTGCAGTAGCATAAAATTTACTTTGCAAAATGTGAAAAATATTTTACAGTATAATTATATGATGATCACTCATCATCATTTACCAGTAAAGTAAATTTGATATAAATAAGCGCCTGTCCATGGATCTGCCAATTTTATAAAATATATTAAAATCCTAATGCACATTATTTCACATTTTTCTCCGTGACGTGCGGTCGGAATCGGAATAATAATGACACCGTTTGATCGCGACGGAGAGAGATGTAGCATTACCGGAAATGGTAGCTGCTCCGAAATTTCCCGCATCCGCGAGTTATTGACACGCGAAAAATATTTGATCAACTTACATCGTGGGTAAACCGCTCGTCCCGATCTCGACGAGGAGTCGATAAATATTCATCGTTCACTTTCAGAGCGGGTGGCTAAGACCACCTCCATCGAGAAAAAGACAATGGATATAGAGGAGCGTGGCGTTCGACTCCGCTTAACGATCGTAGATACGCCAGGTGAGAAATCGCCGAATTATTTCTTTCTTTATTGTTATTCTTCTTCTAGTAATTAAGAGTTTACACATTTTATATAGTTGTCGCTATGTCGATTGATATTTATAAATAGGAGAATATTTTTGTAAATAGCAATTTCGTAAAATTATTACACTAAGGAAAAATATACTAATTTTTAATAAATATATTTGAACTGTTTGAACTAACTTAACATTTACTTACGGTAAATATAATAATATTTACTAAATAAAAAAAGATAATTAAATCAATTAAATTATTGGGCATATAGATTCATAATAAGTCTCTGGACTTAAAATCTAAGTAGCTCATCTGATGATTCTCTTCAAAATCTACATACTACTTTACTTCTTTTTTCAAAAATACATTGTTTTCGAGACATTTTGTGTCTAAATTAAAATGGCCAAACATATTCCGGTCTAAGTTAGGTACAGAATCCATGGAATCTCTCAAGATTTGATTATTTATATAGAATGTCATTTCAAACGTGATCTTTCGACTGATAAACACGTTAGGTCTTTTTTTTTTATCATTTTTGCAATGCAACACTTCTTGTTTTGACTAAATATGGCTTTTTTCACTTATATTTATATGTTGAATATCTATTGATCTATTTTCATTTGTAATCAGTTATTCCGTCTTCGACTATGTAATAATTTATTTAATAAATAAACAAAAGAATAAAAGAGTAAGAGTGCAAGCTAAAGTTTATCGAAAAAGGTGGAACAACTCGGCCTTAATATTGTTTCTTTGCGATTTTATAAAATAATTCTATAAGTGTTGTAAATATCGTTCTAACGATACTTTTCAAGGATTTGGTGATGCAGTAAATTGCGAGGATACGTGGAAAGCATGCTCGGCTTACATCGACGAGCAGTTTCGCCAATATTTTACGGATGAAAGCGGATTAAATAGGAAAAATATTCAAGATAACAGAGTACACTGTTGTCTCTATTTTATACCACCATACGGTCATGGGTACGTGATAATCCAGCTTCATATATTCTAATTTACAGAATTAAAAATAATTTTCATCTCGCGAAGGATAATAACGAACGAAATTATGATATCTAATCAATTTTAACTTTAATAACTATCTTTCTTTATAGCCTCAGACAGATTGATCTCGAGGTATTAAGGCGTTTACATCGGAAAGTTAATGTCGTTCCTGTAATAGCGAAAGCGGATACTTTAACCACTCACGAGGTCAAAAAACTGAAAGAACGTATTTTGGCAGACATCGAAGAGCACGAGATTCAGGTATAGCATGCGAAAAGCTTTGGTTGGAAATTTGTGAAATTAGCACATTTTATTGGTATAAAAGAAAATAATTATAATTCCAACAGTATATTTCATAGTTTGATATAAAAATAAAAAAGTTCTGCATTACTCCAAAAAAGTTTTCTCCAAGTATCGTGTTAGCTTCAGATATTAAAAAGTTATTTAAAAATATGCAGTCACCGGAACTTTGTTTAAAAATAATTTGGAGCATAGAATTCTCTTAGGATTCTCTTAACGATGACTACAACTCCGACAAATAATTAGCATTTTACCTCCACGTATCATGCTGTGTTTAAATTAATATTAAAGTATAAAAAATTAGTATAATGGTTGAAATTTTGTTTTTTTTTCAAATTGCATTTATTATGAAACTTGAATAATAACAGAAACTTGCAAAAAGTATAAATAAAATTTTTATTACATTTTTATTGTTTTCTTGTAGTTTAGAAGAGGAAGTACCGTACAGATTTACAAAATTAATACATTTTTCAGTTTTTATTTTTTGGCATAAAAATGCGGAACTTTTTTCATTTTTATGTAGAATTGTAAAACTATGAAAAGTGCTGGAGATGTAATTTTTTAATATTATTATTATAGAATGTCGTCTATAACTTCACGGATATTTTGGCTTTTTTCTTTTCAATATAAAATAACACGAATTTTGTAATGGTTCATACTTTGCAATATTATTCATAATTATGATACGATAAATGACAATTTTCGTATTTTCGTAGATATACCAATTCCCGGATTGCGACAGCGACGAAGATGAAGAGTTCAAGCAACAGGATAAGGAGTTGAAGGCGTGTATACCGTTTGCGGTCGTCGGAAGTTCAACAGTGTTGGAGGTTGCCGGAAAGAAAGTTCGAGGCCGGCAATATCCGTGGGGAGTAGTAGAAGGTGAACTTTTATATTCTACATAAAATTAATATTTTTCGATTATACCGATTTCACCCATTACCGTACGAGGTAAGTATAACGTTGAAAAATTCAATTTTTAACATGAATATTTTGGAAAAATTTACTTAATAAAATTGTTATTTCACATGAACAATAACTTTGATCGATCTAGCCAAAGAATATAATTTTAATTATTATTATTATTAGATAAATCTTCGCTAACGATTACCATGTGAAGTAATTGAGAGTTTAGAGTTGAAATTGAAAGAATAAAGACCTCGGTGCAATAACATTAAAGAAATCACTCATTCGGAACTGGGATTTAATGTACTCGATGCCTTTACAAGAATACCGACTTTTCGATTGTTAAGCAGGAGCCGAATCAAAAGCAATTAGGAATTTAATTGATAAAAGAGCTTCTGAAGCATGAACCTTCTACGAGTAAAATCAATTAACGTGTTCAAAAGCAGTAGGGATTGAATGCATTATAGTACCTCTGGCTTTCGCGTGGCAGTGCTCGATCTTTAACATTTCGATTCTGATTGATCATAGTCGAGAACCCGAAGCACAGTGACTTCGTCAAACTAAGGACGATGCTAATATCGACGCACATGCAGGATCTAAAGGACGTCACGCAGGACGTTCACTATGAGAATTTTCGGGCCCAATGTATTTCCCAAATTTCGCAGCAAGCGATCCGGGAACGGAGGTATTTACGCATGTAAATAAATATTGCATTCAGTAGGTATATACATACGGACGCTTATTCCGCGTTCGCAATGCATACAGGATGCCTCGAAAGCAAAGTTTTACCTACGTTTTAAAAGCTTTCCTTGAGATATAAAATAATATAATGGATTATAGTATATATTATAATAATACTGGTATCTTGAAGGATTTGATATCCTTTTGAGTGTGTCCTGTGCGTTTTGCATGTTGATTATTAAAAGCATCTACCAATAATAGTTTCAAACTAGTTTGCGATAGTACGATAATTTAATGGAGATGACAGTTCAGAGATGGTATGATAATTCAGATTAGTTTTATATTGTCCAGTAAAAATTGAAAAAAGTAAGATTAATTCTTTTGTAAAATTGCACGGTATTCTTTGTTTTAATAATATATTGTACTTATAACTTAGACTCGTTTGCATTTGATAAATTATTTATTAGTCCTACTTTCAGATAATCAAGAATAAAAATATGTCTTTGGTCTCTTTTTTTTTATAGCAAACTGAAAAGAGATTCCGGGCCGCACTTTGAGAATAGTATATCCGACACGGATAGACTTCTTTTGCAGAAAGATGAAGAGGTGAGTATGCAATTTAATGACGGCGTGTTAAACTTTCCCAGAGAATTTTTGAAGTCAGAAATCAAAAAGTATTTTAATTGAATTTTTAATATTTGTAATTATAATTATATTTTACTATAATTATGATTATTACTGCTATTATGTTATAATAACTGTATAGTTCTGTCAACAAATATATACATGTAGTTGGAAACTGAAATGACAATAATTATAGTTATTAATATGATTGTGTCTCTAAAAAATTTATTGTAATAATATTAACTATAATTATTACTTTTTTAGTTATCGTATGTATTTGTTAAAAGAAGTAAACATATAATTATATTACTAATACATTATAGCAATAATAATCATAATTGTAGTAAGACGTAATTATAGATACAAGTGTAACAAATTTTTCTCTCAGTGTACCATTCTAAGTGATACATAAATATTTTAATACTAATTAAATCATACATTTTTTAACATTAAAAAAAATATTATTACATATTTCTGAACAAATTTTACTCTTAAGAAATCTTACTCAATATCACTATCAATTCACTATCAATTCACCTTCGCAGATACGAAGGATGCAAGATATCTTGGCGCAAATGCAAGAGAAACTCAAAGCGACCGGTCAAGTCGGGGGTGGTGTTGGATTGCGAGGCCGCGTCGGGAGCCTCGGCAATGATCTCGATTCCGCAGACGTGGAGAAGAAACGTAACAGTATTATAGACGTTTGAAATGTAGATCATCTTCGGGATAGACACACATACGAAATATAGGATTTTCCCTCCTGAGAGATCTGTACATATTCGTCTAACTCTTGACAAATTTCTCTCGATGCATTACGTAAAATTTTTGAAATTTTAACGTTAGTACGAATTCTTTACATATTAATATTTGAAATTTAAATTATATTTGCTTCTATTCTATAATAAGTAAAATTAAATATTATACCTATATTCCATTAATTAAAATTTGAATAAAATAAATTTATCTCTCTATATAATTAGAAACGTTTTTTCCAACCAAAAGCTACCAAAAGCTACCGCGATTAAGGCTATCTTTGTTTTCAGGGATCAGAAGACAAAGATAGCCTTAGTCGCGGTTGCTTCTGGTTGCATAACGAAAAAACGCCTTAGATAATTAAGATTATTAATTTATTCTCGATCACGTGCTATCTTTTATTATCGTTCCGAAAGGATAGATAAAGAATATAAAAGATTCACCAACGCTTATTAACCAAATATATTTGATCAAATCGAGCTTGTACAGATCTGTCGACTATATCTCCGCTAACGTCGGTGATACGTAAGATCGGAATGTATTTTATACTTAATACGCATAGAGCTAATTTATACAAGTAGCAAACACGCGTAATCGTATCAAAAAATCGAGAATTATACAAGAAGTTTCCAGAATGAACCATCAAACTTAAAATATGAATTTAGGATCTCAAACATGAACATAAACAAAATTTTACTGTGCAAATGTTGTTCATAAACGTTTCGTTTAAAAAGTATTGACTTATAAATTACAGAACTTAGGAATGAATGAATAATGTCGAACGTCTTGGTTTTATTTGTTGTAAAGAAGAAAGTTGCCCGTTATTAACGTTGTTCAGTCATTAAAATGGAGGACAATGAAAAAAAAAAGTACCATGTTTCTTAAACGAAACGTTTGCGAGTAAATTTCTACAGGAGAATTTTGTTTGTTTTAAAGCCCTAATTCATTCCAACCTAATTTTGGAGGTTTAATCTGGGAGCACCTGTATATGTATAGTATCGAGTATTCGTTGTAAAATGAACATACAGCTGATTGTATAAGCACTGAAATCGGAGGAATTTTCCTGTTCAGTTTGCTGTTTAACATTAGTATGGAAGATTCATAGTTCCGAGTATGCCAAAAAATTGCGAAAGGTATTATTACATAATGATTAGGAGTATGATTTAGTTTTGAAGGTTTTGCAAGAGATGGTACTAATGCCAGTGTTGTCAAAGACATTCCAATCACAGTTATTCTTGCTTAAGGGATTACGTCACATTGGAGGTTTGAAAAAATCGAATTTTTTTGCTTAAGTCGATAGTCTATAGTTTCAAAAATAAAATTCTAATAGTTTTAATTAAAAATTTCGATGATTTTAAGTCATAAGAATCGATAAACATTTACATGATATGAGAAAGATTCGCAAGGGAGGAAAATGGATTCCACATCCATTTATGAGATTGAAAAAGACGTATGTAAAAGTCAAAACGTTTCTCTTTTTTAAATTTATGGAATAATTTGATAAATATTGTCATCTTTTACTTTGTTGCTTGTTTTTAATATCGTATTTTAATATCATTTGTTGTTTTTTTAGATATAACAAGCGTTACCTTTATATTTATATATCTGATTTTTACTTGTTCCGTTCGATGGATTCTAGAGGATACACACTTGCGCGAAAATTGGTTGAAATCATCAGATTGTCTGTTCTAAAGAAGGATCTTTTTATCGTCATGGAATCCATCTCTTGCCAGAAAGATAGGAAAAAATTATACAAAACGAAAGAAAATATTTTGATTAAGGTATTCGTTCACATTAGCTTATTTAAATAAATCAGTTTTTGAAAAAAAAACTCTCAAAACTAAATCACACTTCTAACAGAATTAATAATGCTCTAAATATACGCACAATAATTCGTAATTATATTATATAATTATATAAGAGTGAGAAATAAAGAATAAATTTAATTGTCGAAGAAACCAAAAATCCGCGTTTGCACAGTCACTACTTTACGAAACTTTTTAGTTTTATAAACCCTTTAAACGTACTTTTAAGTTCTTTTCTTGTGAGAAGAAATTTGTAGATGTTTTGTAAGAATAAATGATACGGTCAATTTGAGTCTCAACAATCATGTCAAACTTTGTTTCATCCCATTTCACTTTTCTTTCGTCTATTTAAATTTAAAAGAATTAGTTTAATTTTGTAAGAAGAGAGGCATCACATTGCTTTGTTATTGAAAAAAAAACAACTTTTTTTTTACTGCTGTTACTAAAAAATGATATTTAGTGAAAAATATATCAGTATCACACTATATATCGATATATTGATGTATATAGTGACGTAACTTCAAAATTTGGATCCGAGAACATACCCTTTTGAAGATTCTGTCATCGAAGAGAGTAGTTATAATACATTTTCCTTATAATAATTAGACTGTTTAAATATCGTAAAGTAAAAATCCAATTATATACCAATACAAAATATATGTAGATTCCTTTTAAATATGAAATAACACAGAGAAAACAAATATTTCAAAAATATAAATATATATAGTTGTTAATTTAGAGAAAGAAAAGTTTCTGATTAAAAAAATAGATAGAAACAGATAGATCGTGTATGACACCTAAATCTTACTACAATAACAGAGTATTATATTATATATAGAAACAGAGTGGAAATAAGATCTTTTTTGCCTTAAGTTTTATTAAGTCATTTCTGATAAAATTTAGCATTGACAGTAAAAATGACATATCATGTCAGTTTTTGAGAAAATCTTAAAATTGCTAAAATAAGCATTTTTAATACTTTTGCGTTAGTCATATCTTTCGTTGTAGAGATCTACTAGAAACGATTTATATCAAGGCAAATAGTATTGGATAATGTAACTAAAAATTAAATTAAATTTCAAGCAACGACCTTGGACACGGGGCCGCAGTCCTCTTTGCCCTTTTGTAGTTACGTCACTAGACGTGTGTGAAGTTAGTACCCCAACTTTGAAATTCCGTAGTTCTGAGTGACTTAATAGCTTCATTTTGCGATTGCCTAGAGTTCCAGATACAAAAAAAATTTTCGAAAATTCCAAAAAGAATTAAAAATTTTTGAAAAATTAATTTTTTTATACAATAGTTCTGATGATAATTCCTGCTTCCTTGTAACAATACGAAGAGTTCTCTATAATTTTTAATGAGATATTCGCTTAATAACTATTTTTTAATAATTTTTAAAAAATGGGGTGCTAACTTCTCAACTAATTTCGAAATCGAATAGTTCTGAGCGGCTTAATAGCTTCATTTTGTGAATACTTAGAGTTCCTGATACATAAAAAACATTTTTGAAAAATAACTAAATTTTTTAAAAATATTAAAAAGTTTAGAGTTCCAGTAGTTCTGAGTAGCGTTTCTTATAGTTCTTGACGAGTTCTATCAAAAATTATTAGGTGAAAAAGCGATTGAACGGTTTGCAAGATATAGCGACGTTTGTAAAAAGAAAAAGCATTCTTTTAATGAGTGCATCTCGCAAACCGTTGGTCCAATCGTTTTTCGACCTAATACTTTTCGATAGAACTCGTCGAGAACTATAAGAAACGCTACTCAGAACTACTGGAACTCTAAACTTTTTAATATTTTTAAAAAATTTAGTTATTTTTCAAAAATGTTTTTTATGTATCAGGAACTCTAGGTATTCACAAAATGAAGCTATTAAGCCGCTCAGAACTATTCGATCTCGAAATTCGTTGAGAAGTTAACACCCCATTTTTTAAAAATTATTGAAAAATAGTTATTAAACGAATATCTCATTAAAAATTATAGAGAACTCTTCGTATTGTTACAAAGAAGCAGGAACTATTATCAGAACTATTGTATAAAAAAATTAATTCTTAAAAAATTTTTAATTTTTTTTTTTAATTTTCGAAAATTTTTTTTGTATTAGGAACTGTAGGCAATCACAAAATGAAGCTATTAAGCCGCTCAGAACTATTCGATCTCGAAATTCGATGAGAAGTTAGCACCCCATTTTTTGAAAATTGCTTAAAAATGGTTAGTTAGCGTAACTCTTGTTCTTATATACGTAGAACTCTTCGTCTCATCAAGAGGAACTCAATTCAGAACTACGGAATTTCAAAGTTGGGGTGCTAACTTCACACACGCCGTCACTGGATGTATAGTTTATATCTGGAGAGTAGAGAAGAGTACTTTATTCACAATATTACTAATTTGCACGATTCTTTTCTAAATTTATCCTGAATTTAATTTTAAAGTGAACGTTGAAAATTTACAATACTCGCTCCTCGAAAGTTAAGCAGAAAAAAAAGAAAAACACACTTTCTTTTAAAATAAATGCGTGTAATAGAATCTAACAATATTAAAGAAATATCTTAAACTTTACTCAATATAAATTCATTTTTATTCTAAGAAAGAAAAAAGATAGCTTACAAAAATTATGGCAAATTAAAAAATATAACGTTTGAATATTTAATTAATATTTAATATTAATTTATAAGTATATATTTTTTAATTTAAAAAGTACAAACTATGTTGCTGTTATTAAAGATCATTAGATATATCTTATCTCATTAGAGAAAATAAATCATTTCAGAGAAAATAAAATTATTGCAGAAAATTAAAAAATTCTTATTTTACATAACATAGATATGTGAAAGAATATGAGTTCCATGAAATTCGCTTTCTAGTAGTTCTAGGAATTATCTTAATGGTATAGATTGCATTTGATTGGAGTCGGACTTTGAAAATTTATTGCATATCATAGAAACCTGATTTATACGATGCTCTCTTTTCTACTAGTGTGCTAATCTTCTAGCAAATTAGAAAGCAACAGCTAAAAACATGTAATTTAAAATTTATATATATGTAGAAAAATATAAATATAATTATAATTTTGAAAAATTCTTCAGGAAATGTTTTTTTTTTAGAAAAATAGTCAAAAAATAGTCATTTAAGATATTTGTTAGCCGCTGTAAATCGCTGGATAAATACAATAAAAATCTTATTAAGAGTAGCACGTTAGTTAAAAAGCATTATATAAATCAGGCTTATGTATAACGCAATAAATTCATTCGTAGAAAATTTTCTCAAATCCGACAGCAGCCAAAGACACACGATTTTCACGTTTCAACACTCTATATCGTAACATTCTAATGATATCTTGTCGCAAATTGTGCTAAATTGGAAAGAGAGTAATTAAATAATATTGTTCTCCCTCTCTTTTACTTTGTATCACAGTAATATCGAACAATCCCGAGTCATCCTTAATGGATTTATATAACGTTCAAAAATTAAGATTGGACGCATCGGCGAGGAAAATCGACGCATCGATGAAGGTGAAGAAAATTAATTGTTGCGTGAGTAGACGAATAAATTCAGTTTAATATTCACCGTTCGATGTCTCATCTTCGTGATGTTGATACGCTCGCGCTGGTGTGACTCCTATTATCCAACACTTTCAAGAATCCTCATTGTCCGGTTGCAAAATATTATATATACACTCTCGATTAGTCTCATTTCAAATGTCACTTTTGGCGTTGCTCAGACATCAATAACCAATTGTATGAAATTTTAATGAAAATCTCACGCACACTAATTAACGTTAAAATTTGAAAAAATAACAGCACGACTAACGCCGGACGATCTTAAAAAAATCCGTACGTACGCACGAGTGGATTTTGCAACTTAAGCGTAAAATTCGTTGTTTACACAGCCACTTTCGTTCAAATTAATATAATTTCCATAGCAGAAAATTCGACAGAATTGCGGAGGAGAAGCGCGACGTTGCGTAAAACGTTCGTCCATTTGCGCACAACGGTATACGGACTGAACTATGCTCCGCTGGTTGTCGACGCAGTTTACTTCGCGTCACATCGTTGTTTACAATCGCTTTGTTCCTATTTTATCACTCCTAATAGCTAAATTTAGTTATAAGGACGCTAGCCAAATTCAAATGAATTCTCGAGGAAACACGACGGCAGTACGCGAAGCGCGTCCGTTCGTCCGCGAGTAACCGTATAGACTGAATTAAGCGCCATACTCCGCCGGTCGTTGGCATGCAGCTCACTTCACGACGTACTATTGGCTGCGTTCAGCAGAAAAGCAGGTTTGCAACTGTTATAAAATTCTCAAATATGATTGGTTTATACATTTAAGTCCAATGAGAAACTAAGAGCAAAACCAATCATATTAAAGAATTTTATAACAGTTGCAAAGCTGGGCATTTTCTGCTGAACGCGCAGCCATTAGGTAATCACAAAATTTCGTTGTTCATGTAGCCATTTTCATTCATGTTGCCCCTGACGGCACTAATTCGACAAAATCATCGAAAAAACACGTGCGATGTTGAAAACGTATACCGAAGTATTTCTGTCTTCGAGTGAAATTTTCAGGAAAATAAAAGCGCGCGCATATTGCTATCAATAAGTTCAAAAAAAAGGTAATGCGCGGTGCTGGCGAAACGACAATAGGAGTAACAAAACGCACCGGCGCGCCGGTGAGAAGAATCGGTCACGCATATATTTGACTTTTACCTTCCGAAATTCGTCATTCGCACTGTCACTCACGATATTATCCTCGACGGTACTCGATTCGACAGAATTACCGGTGAAATGCGCGATGCCGTACGAAACATCAATCCATCCGCGCACGACAGTAGCGTAGACTGAAGCAGACTGAGGTATGCGTTCAACGGTTGGCGCGCGGCTTACTTCGCCAAGGACACGCACAGGTGAGGTACAGATAACGGTTATAAGTACATAACAATACATTATTGTTCCTATTACTAACACATTACGATATTACGCATGTATGATGTTTTAATGATTTTAAAAGCATTTCTCTCTCTCTCTCTCTCTCTCTCTCTCTCTTTCAATTTCAGTCTCTAATAGTAACAAGCCTTAAATTATAGAATGTAAGGAAACTTAATATTACTACAGAGATTATATTTTCTTAGAAAAACTAAAAGACAAACCTAAAAATTTTATGATTTTATTTCTAAATATTTCCAATAGAGAAATAACTATGTTAAATATCATGAAACGCTAATTAGAAACTTTCTCGTAATAGTATTAAAGTAAATTAAAGTTGAGTTTTGAAAAAATAAAAATCTAAAGAACAGAGTTACCTAAAATAAAAAACTATAATTCTTTATAATAAAGGATGTATCGTCACTGTATTTACAACGTATAAATTTTGTATAAATGTATACCTGAGTAAAATATTTCTATTTACACATATTATAGAAAGGATAATGATCGAAAAAAAATATTGCCTACAAGTCTCTTTATAAATAAAAGTGAATATATGTACGTATAATATAGTTTATTCATTCTTAATTATTATAAAACAATATTAAACAGGAATATGCTATATTATTCGAGAATGATTTATCACTTGTTCAATGTAATGCTTTCTGTACACAAACTAATACAATTTATTCATTTGCAACAATTCGCTTTGATCTTGTCGAAAAATCACGAACCGACACGAACGCTAAATGACAATGCAAACTCGACTCTATCTATTCGTGCTTCACGAATTTCACACAAACAGCAATCGCAAATCGTAAGTAATTTACTTAGCTTGCATACATTGTCTTTACAATGAGTTCGTTACGCAATTTGTAAAGTTTTATGTTTGTGTAAAAAGAAAGTAAAAAGATACTGCGACACATTTGCTCAATCAGCATACAATAAATAATAAATTGTCAATCGAAAAAATTAAATAATCTAAAATTGAGTCTAATAAAACATAGATATTAAAAGCTTTCTCGGTGTGTTGATGACGGTCAACAGGATCTGGAAAAACTCAATTTCACAAAATTCGCTCGCCTCGGGCATTTAATTCAGTCACGTTTTCGGAATTGTTTTTACGTTGCCTTGCAATGTAGCATCCAAAAAAACTCCTTTACAACGCGCAGTTTATTCTGCCCATTCAACAAATATCACATACGCGTTATAATATTCGTTGTATGTATATTTTACAACATTAAAATATTTCGACAATGGTTACATTCAACAGAAAATGCAACGGCTGTTACAAGAGTCTTTTAATACATGTAATTAGTTTTTGCTTTTGATTCCTCTCTAGATATAAATGTCTAATGCTCGTTTTTTTTTCAATGTCTAATTGTAATAGTAAATTTAAATTGCGGTTCAACTGTAACCTTTAATCTTTTTCTAATTCTAAAAATTATTTAATTAGAAAAAAAGATAAAGAGTTAGTTGAATCGAGATTAAAATTAATTTTACATTGATGGAAACTGATATCAAGGCTAATCACATTAAATAATATAACTAATTATATTAAAAATTAAAGAATCTTACAACAGTTGCAAACTCAGAGAACACAAAAATTTAACAACGGGATGTAAGACCTTTCTAATTCTAAGTCGTTTATAAAAACATCTTTAAATTCTAATTTACACTGAGCTGTTTGCTTCCTGTTTTTTGCTTCTTTTTACTTTTTATCTCTTGCCTTTTTCAATACTTCGTATCTTGTACACACAATTGTATACAATTTCTTCTTTTTCAGTCGCTCGAGATAAAAGTTTACGAACCTCGAAAGAGATAAAGAACACGAGTGTTGATAAAATGGTCGCAAAGAGAGAAAAAGGATAAGAAGCTAAGAAATAGGAAGCAAAGAGTACACTTTAGATTAAGCTTTAGACCGTTCTCGCAAAAATATCTTTAATGCTCGTTTCTACCAACGTAGATTAACTCTCGGCTTAACTTACTTTTTATCTTCCTTCAGTTCTAAGCGTAAGAAAAATATAAAGAGTAAATTTAATCTACTTTGGTAAAAATGGATATATACGTGTCGTCACATTTTTACTTTGGAAGACACGTAAATAGTCTTTTAAAGTGTCTCGTAAAAATATGTTTTATGTTATATCTCGATTAAACTTTGTGCTGCTCGGGAAGCTGCTATTCCGTTAAAGACAGTCAATGATTTAAATTTTAACTCTCTCTCTCTCTCTCTCTCTCTTTTTCTCTCTTTCATTCATAATTTCATAATTAATAGAATTTTAGCAAAGAGTCTACAATGCACGAATTAAAAAATTAATCTAACGCAAATCGTTCCTCCTTAAGTGAATTAATGTGTAGTGAAATGCTATTTTGAAGTCGCGTCATTTGTTGCAATTTGATTCGTGATATCTATTACGATATCTTGCAACACGTCATTTAAATCTTGCGACGTATCTGCCTACGGGATGAACAATGACGCAATCAAAAGAAGAACTATTAATCTAACTTATTGTTATCTCTGTCTCTTGAGTAAGGCTTTCGTGCAAATTATACGGCAATCACCATCGAGCAAACCCGCTAACGAATTCTTAGGATATTGCCAAATGCGCGTTTTTCACATAGAATTAAGAAACTATCTATTGGTCTATTGACGATAATATCGATAAAAATAAATTCGGGATTGTCCATTTAATAAATTTTATATTTGCCATAATAGTAACCCGGAATGGCATTAAAGTGATAGCATTGAATTTTTATATGCTAATCCAATTTTAAGAATGCTTCCTTTAATCGTTACACAAATCACTTATTAAAAATGTAACTAATAAGTGGAAGAGACACGGGCTTCGTGTTTCGACAATTGCACAGAATCAGGAACCATCGCGATTACACCGAACGAATGATTAGAGCCATCGCAGAAACCTGCGGTTTTATTATTAGCCATAATTACAGTTATGCGATCGCACCAAAAAACTCCCCGAATAACGAATATTGCGTACTCCAATCATCGTTCCGTCAGGATTGAATTGGGCGCTATAAAACCATGGCTGTCAAGATGAACCATCTCAGTTTCGCGAACGATCGTACAATTGTATCGAATTTCTAATGATCCGAAAGGTTGGTATACAAATGCTTCGCGGAAGCATTCTGTAGAATTTTTCATCAAAATTCTGTGGAAGATTTTGTGGTGCAAATTGACAAACAAGATAAAATGTTAATTAACTTTTCTTCTTGTAGTAAAAAAGCATCTCTTTATCGTAATATAATATTAATCATAGCTAAATTGTTTATTTATCATTTAGATCTAGTATAGAATATTATTACATCGAATGATGCGTATAAGATCGTTTTCTAATTCATTTGTTGAAATATCGAAATCTCTTCTTCATCGATACGTGTACAAGTTTCCGTGTCCTTCTTTCGCACAGGCGGCACTATTAGCGATGTTCCTGGTAGGAGTTCGGAACGAACCGCAAGGTCCGGCCTATCTTCCACCTGGTCCTCGTACTGGAGGAGGAGGAGGAGGAGGAGGAGGCGGGACCGGTCATCCGGACGATTGGGCCGGTGTAAGTATGTATTTATTATATGTAATATACATACCCCTCCCCTTCGAGAAAAAAGAAATAAAATAGAAATTTAGATTAGATGGTAATGACTTAATCATTAGAGATCTACTTAGACTAGATAAGATGACTTAATCATTAGAGATCCCCGCTGGGTAATCATCGAGGTAGACTTCATTTCCGAAAGTGACTTCGATATGTGATTCTTGGATACGTTCTCTTTGGCAACACTTGTCAATATGACACTTGTCAAATTGATCTCATAAATGCTCATCTCAGTGATTCTTTAATATGATTGGTTTATTTGATATGATACCCGTATTCATGGTTAGGTTTTATATTTAATGTTTTATTTTAAGTTCATTTTCAGTAGCCAATAAAATAATTTGTAGAGCATCTGAAGATAAATTTAAAGAAATCTTAAATAAGGCCTCAATACACTCAGTCTTTCACAAGATCTAAGTATAGAAGTCAACCTTTGTAGTCTTCTAGATCTAAAAGTTTGATTGGATGATCTAGAAGAATAACCCAGAACACCAATAACAGTGAGCGCTTATTCAACTGTTGAGTCTGTTGAGCGCAGCCATTAGCTAAATTAGTAGAAAAAGAAAATTTAGTAGAATTTAGTAGAAAAAGAAAATTTAATAAAAAAATTTTACAACTGTTGTAAAATTCTTTAATATGATATGATTGGTTTATAAATTTAGATCTAGTAAAGATTTAAAGGAAAAATCATTCATTAAAGATTTTTTGCAACAACAGTTGCAAAGCTGTTTTTTTTTGTTAAGTACGGCCTTGTTGTTTATAAAATGTTAAACGAAGACACGGAAAGAATAATTTTGCTGAGGTATTTAAAAATTTAAATAGATGCGGATCTAAAAACTTTGAATCATCAAAATAATTATGTATATAAGAAACTCAAACACGATGAGTATAATACTGCAAAAAGTTTTGACATTTTAGCAATCAATTTGAACGTCCTATATAATTATTTTAGAAGTCTAACAAAATTATTTTCAGATCTGTACATGACCAAATTTTTAAATACTTTTCTTAGAAAACCATTCTTTCCGTAGATGCTCGTATTGCAAATGCCAAGTGAAGCTTACGTCTTGTAACACTTTTCTGAGGATCGATTGTGTATTTTAAAATGAGGTGAAAATTATAAAAGTGAGCAAATTTACTAGAATATTTATAATTTCATTAGCCAGTACCTAGATTTGTTCAGTTTTGTAATTTTTACCTCGTTTCGAAATACATAATCGATCTCTTAGTCTGACTATTAATAAACGTGTCGTTCTAATCGTAAAATAAACCGATCAGGATCCGGCGAACTATGAGTTTTCGTACGAGGTTCAGGACGCGGCGGCAGGTCTGGACTTTGGGCATCGCGAGATGAGGAAGGACATGGAGGCCACGGGGACTTATCACGTGCTACTGCCGGATGGTAGGACTCAGATCGTTGATTATATCGCCGATCAGAACGGATATCGGCCGATGATACGATACGAAGGAACCGCTACTTATCCCGCTCCAGGACCGGCGCAAGAGGGTTACAAATATTAGTGTCCTCACTGTTTTTTTTATAATTAAGTACCGATCTTTAGCACATTAAAAGAGGATCGATTAAATATATATTCTTGAACAGGAATCGGCGATTTCTATAAACGTTTTCTGTAAAGGACCAAAGAATATCTTGGACTTTGCGGGTCAAGAGGCAAATAAAAGATTATGTATAGATATTTATACTACAAGAAAAAACAAATATTTTTTTATTGATGAAATTCGATATATTTATATATTATATATAATAATAATTTCAGAGTTCTGCTCTTTATAGGTCTGATTCCAGTTATGTAAGATTAACTTAAATCTCGATTCTCAATTAACTCTTTATCTTTTCCGAATTTTTAGAATTAGAAAAAGATAAAGAGTTAATTGAGAAGTTAATTATACATTGGTGGAACCGGCCCAGATAGACGCGACAAATATAACCGTGATCCATTCGTGGACTTGTCGAATATATTAGTAGGACCAGTATTGTACACGCTTGAGTGACATAAAAACGATGATTTTTTTGTTCAGAAAGATCAAGATAAAACAATGTAGCGAAACGTTCGCCGTGACCGTGACAACCACGATTTTATCTGTAATGTGTAATAAATAATTTGACGAAAAAATATAATAAAACCTTTCTCCTCTCGTTCTCTTTGATATCTGATCTCCTGCAAACGTTTCGCTGCAAGCAGCCACGATGTTAACGATTTTAAACCTCAAGACTCTATACAACATTATTATTTATTTTTATTAGATATAATTTTGAGAAGCCAATCCCAGTTCCAATCTGAATTGAAACTTCGGAGGCGCAAAGACTGGGAATTGAGAACGTCCCATAAATGTTCTAACAATATAGAAAACACGTAGAATAAAAATTAAAATAAAAAAATTCTGTGGCTCCATAAATAAATCAAATATAGTTTATTTTATGTATGTATTTGATTTATTCTTGGAGAGAACCACAATATTATTTTTATTTTAATTCGTTCTATATTTTGCTTTTATATAAACATTACATACTAGTTTAATTGTGGAGACTCATACAGATAATTTACACATAAAAAAATACATATTGTATGCAAATAATATAATTATTTGTCTCAAATATTTAAAGAATTCATGTATATCTATCACAAGTTCATCACAATTAAGCATCAAATTTATTTAAAACATATTCTGAATCTAAGTAAATTAATATTTCAATTAAAATTATTAAATTAAAACAAATTTAATTTTCTTATTACACAAATTTACTTCGTTGATCAATTTTATAATATTTTTCAACAGAAAATATAAAATTCTTGTTTTGAGTACACTGCATCGATGAGTTTTTCTTATGAAATTTGTAATAAGTGTATTTTAAGATTATTATCAAAAAGATATTAAATATAATCGTTATTTAAAAGAAAGAATTAGCACAAAAAATTATTACTTATCAATTTAATATATGCGATATTACTATTCTAGTTTTGCTCGTCTCATTAATTATTACATTTCAAGATTAAAAAAAGATTTTGGCGCGCGATTTGTAAAATTAAATATGTATACAATACATAAAAATTCACTATAAAATATTTAAGCTAAAACCTAAGTCCGCTTCGATCAAAAATTATCCGAACAACGCAAAAGTCTAAAATTGTGACATAAGATCTCTTTAAATTGTTTTTTAGATATAAAAAACGTTTTATGATCCAAATTTAAAAAAAAAAAACGTTTTTTTGTTGTATACAGGAGGTTTATTCTAATAATTAAAGTTCGCAAATTAATAATATGCTACCGCGGACAAATTCCGCCATTTGCAGCATCGTGACTGGAAATCGCGCGTGAGTGCGCCACCTCGGTGTCAATTCCAGTTGAAGTCGAAGTTTCCAGAACAGCTCGAGCATGCTCCGCGGCCCGCACGCCAAGTCGGTCAGCGTCAGATTCGTTTCACGGCAGTCTCGAGATTCCGTGGTGATTCGCGAGCGAATCGGTATTATTAATCGGCATTGTTGACTTTGACAGCGGGTTCTGTCGACGTCCCACGATAAACCGCTGCGCGAAGCATCACCTCGTAAGCGCAAACGGAACACTTGCATTTCACGAGCGAGCCGTCACGAAAAACACGGTCGAACGTTAAACTCGGAACGTTTGTTAACCGCTGTAGGACGACTCGTAAGTATAAGGTATAAGTAATGCGTGTATGCCGACAAAAATCCCGAAGGATCCCGTTCATTAACGGGCGCTCCTCGGCGTGATGATTTACCGTTTAAAACATAGGTTATGTTACGCAGGCGAGTTCCAGTTGCTGTTCTAGAAAGAAGACTTTCTAGAAGGTTAGCTCAGCGGTCTCGTTACCTCCACTGACTCTGCGAATTGGAAATCTGCTTTAAGCTCCACCTCCCCAGTGTGCTTGGCTCAGAACGTTATTGTTATATCCCCGACAACCACTTGGAAGCATGGCAAAATGGGGTGAAGGCGACCCACGCTGGATTGTGGAAGAGAGACCTGACGCAACTAATGTTAATAACTGGCATTGGTACGTTGCTCCACATAATCATGCTAGTTGGGATGTCTTTAAGTCCACCATTCGATCCTAATAATGTATATCGGCATTTGATTGTTTCTCATAATATCGATATTCTTTTTATACTTTTTAATGCATCAAAATTGTTCTGTAGGACGGAGAAAAATGCTTGTGTGTGGTCACAAGAAAAGTTGAAAGAACTTCTTATAAATTTCAAAATTGAGGGAGAAGGAGGTTAGTAACAAGCATTTATAAATTAAAAATTTTGGGAAAAGTATATACAGAGTATCTCATTTTAAATGCCTCAGACAAGTACCTTGAAAAATGTGACATAAAAAAATATTTTAGATGGAACGATTTTGAGGAGAAGGTATGTTACGTGCACAATAATTAATAGAATCATATTATGTAAAAAATTTGTATAATTTCATTTAAAAAAGTAAAGGTGATCTCTCTCTTTGTATGTTTTTAACTAATTTTTAGTTTAAAACTCTTAGGCTGGTTACACAATCTTGCTTTAAGAGGCCATAAAGCCGTAAGAAATTGACCAATCATAGTTGAATGCGAAAAAAAAAAATTTTCTGTGATTGGTCAATTTCTTACGGCTTTACGGCTTAGGGCCTCTTAAAGCGAGATTGTGGACCCAGCCTTACGATCCAAATAAGATTTGATATTGTTTATATGTTTTTGGCGCTTACCTAGAAAAAATTAATATGACCAAAATATATTCTCTTTGAAACTGTTCCACTTTCATCTAAAACATTTTTTTGTATCTTATCTATTTTTCAAAATATTTGTCTGGGATAATTAAAATTAAACACTCTGTATACTTTATATTGAAATGATCTACATCCTTAATAAATCTTATTCAATTTGTAGTATCATGTAAAGTAACAGAAATGGAAAAATGTGAAGGTGAGGCTGTAGCAAATAATAGAAAAGGAAAACTTATTTTCTTTTATGAATGGAATATCGTTCTTAAGTGGATATCTGATGAAACATCCAATAAAGACATTGAGGGTAAAATTAATATTCCTAATCTGTCTGAAGAAAATGATATTAGTGAAGTAGATGTAAGTATTTTTAATTGAAATAATTATATTAAATTAAGCAATGTAATTCAAACTATTATTTGTTTTATTTCAATATTGGTTTTTTAATCGGTAATTATTTTTCTTAGATATTTAGTGTACTACTAATATAACATGTTATAACATAAATGCAAGAATTTAAATAAACACATATTTTGTAATTTGTAGATTGAAATTACATTAAAAGATAGTACAGATGAAGGGGAGAAAGTTAAACAATTCTTACATACTAAGGGTAAAGATGCAATAAGAGAAAAATTAAAGAAATATGTATCTTCTCTAAAAGAAGGTAAAGTTAATTTTCTAACTTGTGATTTGAATTGCTCGTTATATTTAAATATATATATACCATTTTTACATAACTTATCTTTTTTGTTTGCAGAGTTTACGAAAGGTATGATACTTCCTAAAAAAGATACTGATAAAGAAAAAGAAAATATTTCGAATATAACCTCTGGTTTCAATATTAAGGTATGTGTAATATATTTATAATATAAAGTAATATATATAAAATAACTAATAATGTTGTATTTTCTTTTAAGATGCAAATGAATGCTGCAGTGACGCCAACGAACAATAATAAATCAGCAAGTAAAATCTCAACCACTACGATTAAGCAAAATGTAAAATTTCAATGCAGAGCAGATGAGTTTTACAACGTCCTCTCGTCGATCGAGGTAATAATTTTACCGAATTATTGTCTCAGTATAGGCGTTATTAATGTAAACTAAGCCACTAGCCAACTTATAACAGAGTTTTTAATTGTCACAGATGGTACAAGCATTCACGAAGAACCCGGTGAAACTAGAACCAAAGAAGAATGGTCAATTCGAGCTCTTCGGTGGCAATATTCACGGCGAATTCATAGAGATTACTCCAACGAAAATTATCCAAAAATGGCGTTGTAAACAGTGGCCGTCCGGACATTTCAGCGATGTAACGATCGATATCTCTGAGAAAAACGATCATACCGAGGTCAATTTAACGCAGAGCGGTGTCCCAGTGAGGTAAGCTTGGGAACAATGACTTTCTGTTAAAATTTATTGGCAAGTAAAATTGTCATGCGAAAATGTCGTGATTTTCAGCGAGGAGCCCTCTACGAAGGAGAATTGGGACAGGTATTACTGGGATGCTATAAAACGGACCTTCGGCTTTGGATACTTTATGTGATCTAAATTCACTCTAATGGATATTTATTTATTGCTAAGTAGAACAATCGTACAGATTGCGTGCAATCACACGCAGTCGCGCGAGCGCTTGACTTCTGCGGGAGCATAGATGAGTCTATGATGCGATGGGAAGGAAGCGTATACTATACAGGTTTAATCTGTTCTCTCTTCGTATATTTGGTACCGCCTTGTGTAAAACTATAAATTACTATCGCTAAACGCTCGTCACATTGCCGTACGACGTTACAAGCGACTTGTATGTCTCTATCTATTAGATGTGTCTGTCTAATAAATCATGAGATAAAGATGAATGATTTCAATCTGTTCTTTCCGTATGAGAATGACCGATGTATCGAGCCCTATTATTTTAAATCGTAACGTGCAACTTCAAGAAAATTATCAAATAAACATTTGGCAATTGCTGCGAACTCCGTCTATTTCTTTATTTGAAAAAGAATTAGTGACGTAATCAGTCTTCTCATGAAAAGAACGGACATTTTTTGATACAATAAAAAGTGATAATCATTTTTCATTGTTTTAATGCTACATATCACACATTTGACTGATAAATCGAATTTTGAACGTAGTCGCGCTCGTGTTTCTAAGCAAGATGAAGCGCGAAATCCTAAAGCCTTGAAATCCTAAAGCTGCACTCGCCGTGCACCGAAATGTTCTTCTTTTCGCACGAGGACAGGACCAATGTCCTCAGCTGCTAGGCAGACGGGAGCGGCATGAATGGGCAGATCCAGAGAGTACCAAATGCGCGCGCCTTCGAAAATCAAAATCAATGTAGTCGGTCGTCGTTCGCACTGGTCCCGCTCGCTCGCTCGCTCGCTCGCTCGCTTACTTGCTCGCGGATTGCCCACGCCCTTAGTGCGCCTCGCGGTCCCAACGCGAATGTTATCGGAGTATAGCGCCGTTTGTCGGTTCCCTCTTTACTTCTCTCGCGTTTCCTATCTCTGTTGCTTGTAACTGCACAAGCGCATATCAAGATGCATATGTACACGCACACTAACTTCTCGCCCTCCCCCCTTTTTCCGAGCCTCCCCTCCTATATTTCTAATCTTGCTTTTTCTCTCTTTCCAGCCTCTCTTCCAAACAATCTCTCTTCGTTCTTCTAGTCACTTCTCTCCTCGCTTTCTCTCTCCTTATCTCGATTTTTCTCCCTCACTCGCATCCCTTGACCAAGTCAGCCGAATAAAATCGTGAGAGATAGAGAGAGTGGGGGGAGGGGAGAGGAGGGGAGGGAAAGGGAGGGAAGGAAGGAAGGAAGGAAGGAAGGAAGGAGAAAGCGGGGGTTAAATTACCTCCCTCGTCGGAGAAGCGCTCTCTCTACCACCAGCATCACCACCACTATCATCACCACTACCATCACAGTCAGTCTTTACTCCGATCCCGCGCCAGCACCATCGGCTAGCTCGCGACTCACGCGTGGAGCATCCCTCTGTGTTTAACGCTCCTCTTACGTGCGCCCTCTCTCTTCTCCTCCCTTATCTTCGTCTCGCTCATGCCCTTTCCCTTTCTCTCTCTTTCTTCCTCCTCTTTCGCCTTCCCCGTCTCATCCTACAAACGGGATCTCTCTCACTCGATCGCATCTTTGCCTTCGCCTGTTCATCTCGCCACCCCTATCCGACTCTCCTCTTTCTCTATCTCGTTCGGAGCACGTTCGGCGGGTACGCGCGCGTCCGTGTCCCGCCCCGAGCGTGTCGAGGCCGCGTTAAACCATACATGTAACCGATCACGCGTCCGTCAGTCGGTCAGCGACAGTCTAACGGGGCCCCACGTCGCCGTCGATCGCACGAGTAACGCGCGCGAAGAAGAAGCGCAGTTATAGCTGGAGTGACAGGAAGGAGTAGAGGAAGGCAACAGCAGCAGCAAGCACCGCCGCCGCCGTCGTCGTCGTCGTCGTCATCGTCGTCGTCGTCGTCGTCGTCGGCGTGATGACCACGGTCTCGGACCGGTGCTCGTACTCGCACGTACCCCGTTGTCGGTGATACGGGGGTACGTCGTGCGCGCGCGCGCGCGCGCGCCGATTTCCACGACAGACATGTGAGTGCGAGAGCGCCTTCTCTCACCCCAGCCCTCCGCCGCCTACCCTTTCACCCTCTCTCGCCCTCTCAATTCCGTGCGCGCATCCTCCGGCCGAGACGCACGGCGGAGAAGCGCAGCTTGTCGCCGACTCTCGCAACGCGCGCGACTCGCGAGAGAGAAGAATCTCCGTGACGGATCGCGCTACGACCGAGGGGTGGTCGCTCGCTCGCTCGCTCGCTCCCGAGAGGGAGGAGATCGGCTCCTGTCTCACCTCGCCTCGCCTCGCCTCGCATTGCCTCGCCTCGCCTCGCCTCGTTCGCGCATCACAGCAGCCTCCGCCGCCTCGCGCCAGGAATACCGCCGAGAGGATGCGTGACGCACTCGACACGGGCGAGTATAGCTCGGGGGTGTAGAAGGTGGCAGCTTCCTTTTTCTTTCTCTCTCTCTTTCTTTCGCCGTATCTATATGTTACTTCGTTTTTCTGTCTCTCCCATCTTCATCTGTGTGTTGTCCGATCGCTATCGCGCGCCGATTATCGGCCGGCATCGCGAATATCTCTCGGAGAGTCGAGGAGATCGGTCTCTCTGGCGTTGGGCGGGTACGGCGTAACGAGCACGCCGCCGGACGAGCCACCCTACTTTTCCTCGGGGTGGTTTACTTTCTCGGGACTACCCTGGCTAGTCGCGTCGCGTCTCTCGCTCCACTAGGCTCGGCCCGTGAGGAATCCTAAATAACGTAATTACGGGCGACCGCCCGTGTCCTCGGGTGAACTCAATTCGGACTCGGATTCGGAGCGTGTCACAGGGTGAGTCGGAGGGATGATTTTGTACAGTGCTGGGGCCGCGTTCGAGAATTTCTCTCGGGAGACGGAGAGCGTTTTTCGAAGCAGTGCTTATTTCGACGTCCCTTAGGTGTGCCGCGAGATTCGCGCGGCGTAAAGTGGACCTTTCTACAAAATCACACTTGCTCCGGATGCGAATGGACTTCGATCGCGAAATCGTCCACCACGATCGCAGTAACACAAACAGATACTTTCTGCACGGCAATTTTTTTTTCTCACCTCCCTCAATGATATTCCGCCGTTCGAAACGGAGAGGAGAGAAACGTTGACCCAGAGATTTCGCCCAATCGTTCGGAAATAATCATCCATTCACATATATAACGGCTCGCGCGCATAAGTAACGTTGCAGCTTTGCATTCATGAATCTTTTAGAGTGCGTTAAAAGGGAATCGATAGATTACATACGATCAAATACAAATCGCGAACGACGCGTGTTTTATAACCGCCTGCGCTTGCTTGAACTTGCTTTAATCAATTCCAACTTTGCTATAAACTCGCAACTAAGTTTCCGTCACGATATCCGTTCGTATAATCCTAGCTTAATTTATTTCAAATCGAAAAAAGAAGAGAGAGAGAGAGAGAGAGAGGGAGGAGTTTTAAAAAAGGTCTCTTTGCTAATCTATTACACAATCGACGATACACGAATATCGAAATTCAGGACCGCAGGTGCACGAAGCCGCGATTGTTTATCTATAAAAATGCACGCGGAGATTTTCCGCGCTATAGACGACGGGCACGGGTACGTGAGAGTTTTTCAGTATATGCCGGGAATTCGAAAACACCAAACTGATGATCGACGAAGAAGCTTCTCGTTTTCCATTAAGATAAACGCCCGTTCGATCACTGTTTTTCCACGGTCTATATTCGCATGTGCGTGTGTACATGTATTTTAGTTCACGGGTTTGGCATGTGACATGGGGAGGGGCATTTATGTACACAACTTCAGCTTCTGCACATTTCAGCTAATAAACGGATAATTTTATTAGCAATATCTCTCTTTCTCTCTCTCTCTCTCTCTCTCTCTCTTTTCTTGTTTACTTTAATAATTTTGTAATTATTCTCGCGCTGTTAGAGCCCTATTCTTTTGCGTCTCTTGTTATATTAATGTTTTAACGCTTGAGAGGATGCTATCCTAGAGCGCGCGTGTAAATAAAGCTATCTTTCTTTTTCTGTGTAACCGAGAATATTTGAAATTAATTACTGCAGCACATATTACATTTCGTTGCTAATTACGCGAACGGCACCCATATCTTCTTGAGAATTATGGGCCACTTCCAGCCAGTGATTTTATTTCCAATTTACATTGTATTTGCTTATATCGTATTTGTAAGTAATGTGAAACGAGGAACAAGATTAAAGCCTTCAGATTTATAAAAGTATATTGGTATACGCCTGAAAAAATGCAGATGCGATTTAGATACAGTTATTAATAACAGATATCGATAATTATCGATCTCATCGTGATATTGAATATCATAAATATAATTAATTATTATACATAATATGCTTAAGAAGGCAATTATTTCTCGAGATGAGCATTATCCAGCGTTTATCTTTCTATGGGCGGAGACGCGCCTCCGTTTGCGATACAAACGCTCGCGATCGGTACCGACGATGCACTTCCGGCTTTACGTAAGATTATTATAGCACTCTTATCGTTCGACCGTACATGTCGTCGCCGTTATGTCACCTCCGCTCCGCCTCGAGTCGCGAACGAACCTCGTTGATTTTATCGGCGCTTTTGATGCCTCGATAGCAGCGAAGTATCATATTCCGATTTCTGATACCAAGTACTTTGACGTTAGACAATGACATAATTGCACGTTTATTTACAACTCATATCAATCATCTGCTTCCATTCCTCTTAAAATGAAAACAATATGAAAATTTTTTCCATAAAAAAATGCGATTTAGATACAGTCATTGTTGTTAGGAATATTCAAACTTTTTATTCTTATCGTGTGATATCGAATGTACTAAATAAAATCAATTATTATATTTAATATGTCCAGGAGGACTATTAATTCTCAATAGGAGCATTCGCAATTAAAGTTCCTCATTATTTCCTTATTATTATGTAAAGTGTATGTCATTATTGAAAATACGTTCAGAAAATAATAAATTAAATTCAAATTTAACGGTAGATTAAAATATGGTCATATTCGAGAATCATAAGGCAAAGATCGAATCGGGCGGACGTAACATTTCGTGCGATGTCAAACTGCAATTGCAGTTCCGGTCGCATCGCGCACGAGAGCTTTAAATTTCCCCGACCTGACCTCGCATTAGGTCCGTTCTTTCCAGCTGCACTTTATTAGACTCTCCGTGCTCTAAGTGAAACGGCGTGTTGTAGTTCACGCTCGGCGAAGAAAAACGAGAAGGGAAAAAAAGATGAGAGAAGGGAAGTGTGGACAAGTGCGAAAAGTGGCAGCTGAAGAGAGAACGAACCTATTACAATCCACGATAACAATCTGTCGCCTGTCTTGCCTTTCAGCTGAACATGACAGCTTCCAACGATAATGATAATGTCCGCTATGGCATTTTCGCCTTATCGAAAAGCAGAATATTTCGTTAACTTCAAATTTTCCCTTTGCCTGCACGATGTAATCTGCGATAAGAGCTTCGCGCGAAAAATGATACCCATTTTGTACACCATGAAAGCTGCGCGTACCATTTCGTATTTCGACACGGCAAGAACGACTTTGTTGAAATAACTACAAATTTACAGAAATAACTACAAAGTTAGATACAGATTCGAAAACAATTTTGTTGGATCATTGAAATAATTATTATATTAATCATATTAATATGTAGGAAACTATCAAGCATAATAAACATCGCTGCAATAAAATTATATGTTCTAGTAACCAACTTGAATGTTTTACGTAATTATTTTGATATAATTAAATACTATTATTAGTTTATATTGTATTATTTTGATGATTCTCTCTCAACAAAATTATATATTTTCAAATTTCTATTCAGCTAAATTTTTAAACCCTTCATAACTGTTCTTTCTGTGGAGAAGATCCGGTCGCAGGGTCCATGACATCCCGACTTATGTTGACGTTAGTTTAAGCGTCGGCAGACAAACGAAAAAACGTGACTACTTAGGCGAATTTCAATCGAGCGGCGAATTGCTCGCCGGTGTATATAGAAAATAGAAACAGGAGAGTCATTTGGTTCCCCGTGGTATTCCGGAGGAACGAGTGATGTTACGACTTTGATCTACTATGCATCTCAAATTCTTGCTCTTTGACGTAAGGTGAAGACCTCGGTACGAATGCTATAAAGGGTGTATCAGAAATCGCGCATTTTCTCGAACAGTAGCGGATTCTCAAAGACTTTGGAAAGCTGATCACTGATCCGTTTTCAGCGAGAACTCGCTCGAAGATTTACGATTAGACGAATCTTATTCCACTCGTTTCCGTCGTCGTCAATTCTTTCTTTCAATTCCATTGCTATAATCGCGAAAGATACTTCTTGACGTACAGCGCTTGTTTTTTCAATCACAAAAATATAAATGCCAATTGTAGTCAGCATTAGGTGTTCGAGTGCGAATTAAAATTCTTCATTAAATAACACATTAATTGGACGTTTCGGCCCTTCATTTTATGAAATTTATCAATGCTGATCGATGCTTATGTATCTTAACATAACTTGCTCTAATTTAATACATTTGACACGCAACATTCTCTTTAATCTCCATGTATAATAATAATTTCGACCAGAAGCGATGACCCAGAAGCGAGGGATCGAAAAACGTTTAATTAATTAATTATTTAATTAATTTGAAACATTTGAAAACACAGATGAACACTTAGTGTTGGCATTTGTATTTTTACATTCTTTAGAGTGTTTTATTATTTTTGTTTTATTTATTTAATTTGTTTAAAATTCTTTCCTCCGCTTCTATCGTGCCTTCCTTTTTCGACTCACGTTAGATATCGGGTTAAACTCTTTAAGATTTCACTAAAGAAGGTTCAACTCGAAATTCGCGAAGCAAAGCGAATCCGGCAAGTAGGGAGGGTCTCGGTGGGACTTCCGATGCACCGTGTATACGTATATATCACTGAGAAATACCTGCTCGGCCGACTATGTGTTATACCCCTTTACCGAATTAGGTTGTACATACATCTACCGTTTTCTCTTAAGAGACATCCCCGACCTAGCTATACAGATACCATCGATATATAGTCCGCCTCATCGTCAGGTATGGCGCGCGTTAGAAGTAATTCGATCGACATGTCCCATTTATGTCTACTAGCGGGCAAAATGTAATAAAAGCCGCAGCGTAGTAATAGCGAGTGCCACCTGTTTCACCCTGGGAAACGGAGGGGCGTGCACGACGATTGATACACGAGATTGATTCCTTTTTCCCTAATCGGAATCCTTTTTGCCTCATTCTGCCCTTAATCCGCCAGCAAACGACGGTGACTTGGGCAGAGAGGAGGGATGTCGGGGCGGTACATCTTCGACCGCGTGCAACCGCGCGATTATGCAAACGTCTCCGCCTGATTTACTCCGTATTTGCCCAATTTAAAATGTGATCGATATGGCCGATTATATACATTAACGCAGATAATATTTGTCGACCGAATCAAAAGAGAAGTCCTCTTTTATTTCGACGCGAGCAAAAAATATTATAAGTAAGAGAAGTCTGGCGGTCGATTGTGTGTCTTGAAACGAGGTGAAAATTATAAAAATGAGCATTCGCTAGATGTTGATTAATGAAGTTATAAATATTCAAATGAAAATTTTCTGACTTTTGTAATTTTTACCTCATTTTAAGATACACATTTGATATGAAACAGCCACTTTTGATTAGTCCGGCATGTTTTAATAACTCCTGAGAGAGAGAGAGAGAGAGAGAGAGAGAGAGAGAGAGAGAGAGAGAATGAGGTAAGAAAAAGAAAAAAGAGAAAGAAATAATAAATGTATGTCTTTCTCTTTTACGTAATTTGGCCAAAATTAAAAGCCATGTATTGAGAAAAGTGTATTTGGTGTATAATTATAAATGGGAAAATAATTATGATTAGGAACTCCATTTTTATTATTGATACAATGTTGGCAGCCATATGTGATAATTTTTCCAATAAGCAAGAAACATTGTAGAACATTTCAGTAACATTATTGCAACTTGTAACGTTGCTGCAATGTTACTAAAATATTTCAAAATTTAATATTCTTGTTTACTAGGTTCTCAAATACGACATGATTGTATTGTAAGAATAATAATTTCAATTATTAATGTAGTAAAATATCAAGAGAAGGTAAATAAAATAAAAACATTTTTATTCCGTAAATACAATCCAAATTATAATGAATATAATTGTTTTCTTGAAGGCTCATTCTACAATTATCTCAGCGAAATTGTAAGTGGTTGTAGTTGTAAAAATTGACCAATCACAGTCGAATATTCTTCTCAAATTTGACCGTGATTGGTCAATTTTATAACTACCCTTTGCACAATTATAGAAAATAGACTTTACTTATTTATGTAGACCCTTTTTATCTGGTAATAATAAAAAGTAAAAAATATGTTAATATAAAAGCTGAAGATTTTCAAACAGTACATGACTATTATTAATAGAACAATTGACTATATTTGCATGATATAGGCTGGGTTGTTGTTCCACCTTTCGGTAAACTTCAGCTCACTACCTTACTTTCTTACTTTCTTATTCTCTTGTACTCTTTCATCTATCCATGAGGTAAATTATCACATAGTTTATCCAAAGATAGAACAATCAGCCCTAAAACAACTATAAATATACTAAAAAAAAAAAACGACTTAACGAAGTTAAATTAAATTATGATAATTGTATACTTTCTCTCAGTGCACGAACCGCGGCTCCTGTCCACACTCTTCTCAAAGGGTCTCTAAAAAAATACAGGCCGTAGCCGTCCGCAAATTTTATCATTCCTAACAATACGCTTCACTTCTCTCACCCTCTGGCACGTGAAGAGGGAGACAAATGTTTAACGTCCGAGAAGCAACGCTTTATTATTACGTTCCTCCGTAACCTTTTCGAGCGAGAAACAAAGAAGTGTTCTTCATTAATGAAATATCAAAGGTTATTAACGGCGACGTCTCGGTACGCCACGCGACACTCGATAGACTTCGATTTTCGAAACGCGGTTTCCGCCGCGCGCGGGCGCCTCGCTCGAGAGGAGGGGTTTTTTTTTTTTTACAACAACGGGATGCACGCGGATCCGGAGGTCGGTTGACGTTAACGGCGACCGTGCACGAACGGGCCCGTAAAAATATGCACGGCGCAATTTACGCGCGCGTTTACGCGCGTGCAAGGAAAGAATGTATGTATGTGTCTCTCTCATGGTGTGTGTGTATATATATATATATTTTTTTTTTCATCGGCAAAAAGAGCAGCGTATCGGAAAATTTATTTATAGTTCGACTGTGTAGCCGCCGGGGCGGCCGCAACGGCCGCCGGCTGTAACGCCTCGTAATAAGCAGAGAGATGCATATAAGTGGATCACGACCTTCTGCTATTTTTTTTCCATTTAGTCATTAATATGTTTTACGCGCGCTCGCCCCTCTCGGGTGCGTTTATAATATTAATTTGCGCGCGAAACGCGACGGTCCGAAACGTTCTCCTGTGAACGGAGGATACCGAAGCGGTCCCGCAAAGCCGATCAACGAGATTGACTTTTCGTTAATGCCGTGACTTAGACTTAGCCGCAATCAATCTCGGATCACGTATCCCGATATATACTCCCGTAATAAAAGAAGCGGCGCAGGTCGACCGAAATCGATAGCCGATAAAAGTGTTTACATTATTACACGCGGCTGAAACATTATTTTTATATTTTCCGCGAGCCGGTGAATTTACAGATCCTCCTCAGGATAAATAATCTTTGCTGAACGCATATCGCGATCGTTGCGGATGGAACGCGGAATATGTCACTGATGCGAAAAATCGCGTTTACTTTTCCATATGATTCTTCCACAATTGTATCCTCTCTACATTTTTCCCGCGGGTATTATTGTTATAGAGACACATAAATTTATTTTGATAATTGCACGTTTTGGTTTCGATCAACAAAATACAGTGATTCACAAAATTGTTCGGGAAATTGTTTCGAAAATTAAAGAAAAATATCCTTTTCGTGCATCACTTTACAATACGCGAGCCGTAACATTTATCTTTATGCGCTCTCTCTCTCTTTTCTTTCTTTTATTACAACAAGATGGGTAATTTATAGAATCTTCATGAAAAAAATGATCTTGCTGAACTATCTGAAAATTTAGACAGATACAAATTTGAATATGTTAGGCTATCAAAATAATTATGTAAAAAATTCAAACATGATGAACAATCCTATAAAAAGTTTTGACATTCTAGTAATTAGTTTAAGCGTCTTACATAATTATTTTGAATTTAATTGAGTAAGAGAAATTCTACTTTCGGTCAAAGTGAATTTTAGCGCTTAAATGTTTTAGTGTGAATGTATATACATATTTAATTCAAACCGCGCGCCGAGATCTTTCCCAGTTTTGAAGCAAAATTATGAACAGAACTAGAGTATTAATATTACATATAATAATATTAATAAGCAATTTAATAATATTAATGCTAACGAACATCTTATAAGAATATTAATAATCTTAAAAAAAAAACTGCAAATAATTTTTATTATACGAAAAATATTACGTAAAATGGATTATACAATTATCTTAATAACACAAATACATTTACTTTCAGATCTGTATTTAGAAAAATTTTAGATATTTCAACAAAATCGTTTCTTTTGTGTTTATGTCAATAAAAATTTAAAAAAATAAAAAATTGATTAACTTTTATTACGAGACGTATGAAAAATATAATAAAAATGTTAACAAGAGTCTTAAAAACTGCGACTAATTTTTATCGCGAAAAATATTGAAAGGATTACATAAAATTTATTATATAACTATTTTTACATAACTCCGCGCAACACAATTTATCTTTCAATCTGTATCAAGCAAAATTTTGAAATACTTGGTCAGAAGCGTTCTTTCAGGATCAAGCTCGGTCGGTTACGCGCGAACAAATGTACATTTATTTATTTCTGCACAAGAGAATCCGTGATATTTCGCGGGCGTGGGAAGCCGAAGGACTTCGATCCGATCGCGCGATACCGGCGAACATTGTGCATTACGTATTATTAGACACGCATCCTGGCAGCGAATAATCGCGCTCGCGGCCTACCGCCTGTCCACTTAAACAGAGAACATCGCGCGGACGGTGACGCAAGCGATTTTAATACTCGTCATCCGCGCGCGAAGTAGATCTCTTTTAAAAGATCGCTCGCATTGTCCGCGATGAATGCGCACACGCGCGACACGCGGTTATCTGCACGCTGCAACTCGTACCTGTCACTAGCCGTTATTTCCAACGGCATTACGGACTCTCCGTAATACCCGCGGGGTAAGTGCGAGATAAGTGCCCCCGAGACGGAGCTTCGATTCGCGAAAATGTCTGGCGTTTTTAATTATCTTTACGGTACACACGCCGTAATCTCGTAGATGCCAAAACTATCGAGAACTAAGTACGTTTCTTTTAAGTAATTTAAGTTTCAACGACACATCCTATCCGCTTTCCTCCACCTCTAAATCGTGAAATGACGTCGGTTGTTCTTATAATACTCTGAGAGAGAGAGAGAGAGAGAGAGAGAGAGAGAGAGAGAGAGAGAGAGAGAGAGAGAGAGAGAGAGAGACACGCTCCCGAGAGATTTAACTCTCGGTAAATCGTACTAAATCATTTCCATCCTGCGATTTCGCTCGATCCTCCAACGTTGGCCCCAAACTCCGGTTTAGAGAATCCTTAGTCCCGAGGCGAGACCGGTGCGGCTTCGTTAACGTTGCTCTCGGAATCAAGCGCGGAAATCTGACTCGATACGTGACATCCAGATCGTCGTTTGGGCGTATATTAACAAACTAATTAAGGCCAGTGTTCGTTACACGGAGGCAACGCCGTTAACGAGACCGCCTGTGTTTCTATGCGTTTCTATATTTATTTATGGAGCAGGTCGCGTGACGGTGAAGGGTCAGTGCGGCCACCGAGCGTTTCTCGTCGTCGTTATTATACAGCATCTATTCTCCAGTGGATCGGATACACTGCGAGGTGGTGTATTGCCATAGTTACACACTATTGTGACACGCTACCCGTCCATACATGAACCAATGCGAGCACGACGACGGCGGGAGGTTTACCGCTTGAGCGCATAGCCGCTTTTATATCCGCGAATATCGGATACGCCGCCTTCTGCTAGCGGAAGAAATCACGCGTGCTGCTTGATTAGATTATCCGTGTTAATCCTCGGTGTTCAATGCCGGATATCTTCCCTCGGATTGTGATAACGTTGCGTTTGCTTCCGGGCACGTACCATATTATAAACCGTTCGGATTCCAACTGGAATGATTTTGTTCTCTTTCGAGAGTACAACAGAAATCTATACACTGAAAGAAGAATTTTTTTTTATATATTTCTGACTGTAATTACATATTATAAACGTGTCTTTGGCAATAAATTATTCGTAGTTTTTAAGATTCTTATTAACATCGAATTATTAATATTCTCGTAAGATTTTTAGACCGAAAAAATTTTGGCGCAAAGTTTACACAAGTGGATGTGTATTTAAATTTATATCGCAAAGTACGTAGGCACTATAAGATCCATTTTGACCGAAAATAGAATTTATCTTACTTAATTAGATTTATTCTTATATTGGACCAATTTCGTATTAAAACTACCGACAATTACTATTACTTTATATAATTTAACCATCTTATAGCTGTTTTTCAGCCAACTATATTTTATATAATTTTCCAAAAATGATTAGAAATCATAATTAAATTAAGTGTTGTAATTGAACCAATTATACACTGTATTTGTCGATAGAACTATACGTATATAGTCATTGTTAACATTAATAACCATAATTATGATAGCGTTTATTATAATCGCAAATACCAAAAATGTTTACCTTGGAGAATAATTGAACTATTCCGATCGGAATCCACTGCACATAATCCCTTAATACGTGCCCAGAAAGCGATTTCGGTATATATCTGAAAATCATGAAATCCTCATGCGTTATCCTGTACGATTCGTAACCAGGTTACGCAATCCTTCTTTTTACAGTGGAGAAATCGGGTTAAGATGAGGCGGCTAGATTTCTCGTAAAGAAAAAAGAAACCGCGGAGTTCATAGTGCGTAAAGTAGCGATAACGCCGTAATGCTACCGTCGACCTCTTGGCAACCATCCACTGCGATTTAAACGCCTTCGTCCCGGGACCACCTTTAACGCTCTGTTGCGCTTTAGTAGTCAAACTAAACATCCTGCCGCGTGTAATTTTTGTGTATTGCGCATACAATATTAACAGTACATTTAAGAATACATTTGGACTTCTCAAAATATCAGTAATTCACTGTACACACTTAGCCTTGTTCCACAAACGTAAGATAAACTTTGATATCTCGGATTAACTTATTGTATTTATCTTTTTCTACCATCAACTCTCTAAATTTTTTGGAAAGAATCTCACTCCGGACTGAAATCTCATTTCAAAAAGAGTGAAAATATTACCACTTACTGTTGTTCGAGAACAGCAGTATTCTCACTCTTTTAAAATGAGGATTTCACTTCAAAGAATTTCGAGAGGAGAATTGAAAGAGAAGACAGATAGTAAATTAAATCGAGATTAAATTAATCTCGGATTAATCTTACATTTGTGTAACCGAGCCATATTTGATTATGTCGTACGAACGATATAAAAGAGATTCGCCGATAAAATGGATAGAAATGTAGCATTAAATGTTAAAGATATCATTATTAAGAAATTTGATTCACCGAGCTATTTTATACGTTCCGCGTATAATGAAATGAGGCTACCTAGAGGGATGAACAATTCAATGCCGTCGTTAGACGGCGTAAGGTAAAAATTACAAGCCCGCATCGATTTTCGAACGACGTCCCGTCACTCGCTTCCGATTATCTCGAGGCGGACGCGAACGCCGTTCGACCTTCGCAAACGTTACGAGAAGCTCGATACTGAAGTTCGCGCCTACTCGTCGCGCGAGAGAAACACTGTTCGCGGAAACGTTAATACCAACGAATAGCAAACGGCAAAGTACGTGCGCTTTTGTTCCCGCGCGCGGTAAATGTCGACCGGCATAAAATGCCATTGATTCAACCAAGTAATATCGTTGATTCCTCGACAGTTCTCCATTCGCATGTAAAGAGAAACTAATTTTGGGTTTCGCGCGAACACTGGGTGTATCTGAAGATTATATGAGAAGGCGGGTATTATTTAAACTTCGGGACAGACCAGGACTTATTTATATGCCGCACAATTGTAGCATTGTACAGACAGTTATATGGAGTATAAGTGATAATGTAATAGTACTTTTAAATCTTTTCCAGACGATTGTCTGGAATGCTCGAATTGTTCGATCCATGAAAAAGGTTGAATGTCGACCAACTATCTCAAATGAGGAGGGACACTCGTATAACGTAACCCAAATTTTGTCCCAAATTGGATATGGTTACGAATTTGTCCCTCTTTTAAGTATGAAAGTAAAATAAGTGACATAAATGAAAATAATAAGAGGGTCAAATATAATTTTTAACATGTGAAAAAAAGAGTCTTACAATTTTTTATTTAAAAATACATTAAGTAGAAGATTACTGTTTAAAAAATAAAATGTGATTTCGTAACTTGATGTAATTTTTGTTATAATCTCACATGATATTAAATTAAGTATTATTAGATGTTTACAAATATGTAATTTTGTTCTTGCATTGCATTAGCAACTATAAAGAATGTTTATCTGTTAAAATTTTTAAGATGTCTTCCTAAGAAGTTGGACATCTTAATGCTAAGTCAGTATTCGTGATAGACCTAAAATATTGTAAAAAGGTTTAAATATCATTGGCATTTCTATAATTACAGGCGTCGAGCATGCCATGCGCACTTAACAGGGAGGTAATCGCGTTGCACACCTGGCGCAACATGCATCCTTCCACGCCCTTGCCGCAGCAGCAGTTCGACCGCCTCGCCAGGGATATCGAACTGGCCGCATTCGATGAGGAATCTGTCGCAATTATGACAGTTATCGAGTACGTTATTTCCTTCGAGTATGTCCCCTACCCCAGAGCGTTTCCACGGTAAAGACAAGACCTGGCGAAATTCTTTCGAAGGAATCCTTTAGTCCGCGTAAAAGGCCGTGGGTCCTCGGCGGAGAATCTGGGGGTGGATTCTCAAGAATTTTTGAACCGCTTTTAATTGCTAGTTAAACTTTAACTCCGCAAAACTAATTTATTACAGCAAAATCCACCTGAAATTAAATTAAGGCTAAACTTTGCTTACTGATTCTCATCTCCGGGAGGTTAATTCGCCTTAACAAGCTTTCGCCTTCCCGATACGTAAAACTACTGATGTTCCAATATTCTTGAAAGCGAAGCAGAATCGAGAATACGTTCTTTTAAGTCTTCGGAGCCCTTTTTCGTGTGTACGATTTAATATAAGAATCTTTGTTCTCGTCGAAACGCTATGAGAGAAAATTATTTATTAAGATGTAAACGCATTTTATTCGCCGTCTCTTTCGTCAGCCTATGTTACAAATGTCTGTTAATTGTGCAAATTAACTGCTTTACCACGGCTCTTTCGGACGCACCGTTGCACAGGCGGATCTAATTCGTGACGCTCGCAAAATTTCCTGCGAATATCAAGACCGCCACGGCGAAGCGGCGCGCGTTTAAGCGGAGACAAGTCGGCAAGTGAAATACGTCCGTAATTGGACCGCCGCCGCTCGCCGGCCGCCGTATCCCCGCGAGTAAGCATCGTGTTTTCGACGACGAAACGAGTGCACGAAGAACGCGATCGAATTGTGATTTTAGACGATAACAAGTTCGAAACTTCGACCCGACGTTTTCTGCGCAAACTGCTCCGCGACTCGGCGTTACTTCCGTATTAAAACGCGCTTATTACAGCGAACCCGTCGTGAACTCTCGCAGTACACGCCCGAGAACTCGTGGCGTAAGTTAATTTCATCCTTCTGAATTTTTAAACGTAACAAGTAAATCTCGTTGACGGAGAAGTACAACGTCGGATCTAAAAGTTTCGTAAATAGAATTTTTATTCGTGTAACGCAGACGCGTGAGGGATTTTTTTTTTCATACTTTCTATACCATGTCAGAATTAAGATTCCGGAGATGACGGTTACCGCGCGTTAGCGGGAAAAAGGCTCCGTTCGTTCATCGATAATTCATTCTCTCGCTTTCAAGTTTCGGCAAGTGGTTGTACGGGAAGCTGACACACGCGGAAATCGCGGAGTAAACGCGATTATGGTCTCTGTGCTCCAAAAACGAAATGCAAACGCTTGACACGTTTGAGATGCATTCGGGACGCAGCTGTTTGCTCGCGAACGACGAATAAGTAGCTCGTCAAGGAAATCTTAAAGTCGTCTGTTTCACCGATTATTTGTCAAATAAGTATTTTTCCACAATCGTCCTTATGGTGGATCAATCAGAAGTTATCTTGGACGGTGTCCAATCTCTTGAGGATCTCTATGCTGAAGTGTCTAATATGAAAGATTAGTTGGAAAATTTGTACGTATATATAGTATGTGCTTGCGATATTGATGTAATACGTTCTAGAGAAGTGACGTACCTACTGTTGAATCATGTCAAATTTAACTAATTTAGGTCGCCACTATGCTTCTGCCCAATAAATTCGATACTATACAGTACTATACTATATATAGTGTCAAATTTGTTCATTGCATGTAACAATAGTAACAATATATTGTGTAAAAACAGTGACGAGTTAAAATTGGTTAAATTTGACACTATATCATAAATTTAACAATGCCTGTCCGGACATTTTCACAAAACTTTGTTCATATATTATTACTATATCTCAAACGTTTTTTTTTTTTTAATATAATATTATAATTTAATTGTAATCCTTAAATACAATTAAATTATAATATAATATTGTAATAAAAAAGCGTCTGAGATTAATAATAATAAATTTTGTGTAAGTATTCGGACATACATTATGTAGGTCTAGTTACAGAGACGTTTACCTTACTGTTAATGTAATGTGTTAGTGACACGTAAATCGTATAAGTCCTCCAGAATCGGTGAAATAGACGATTTTAGGATCCCCTTAAAGATGAAGCAGCGGTTAGAAGAGAGGAGGGAAAAAGTGCAGTCTCTTTCGCGCGGATTCAAGAAAACGGAGTGAAAGCCTCGCGGCATTGGTTGCGCTTTTCGCGGTACGCTTGACTGTAGTCTCGTGCCGTGCAGAAGTACAAAAGAACTTTCTCTCCCTTCTACCTTTGTCTCTTTTGTCCTTTTTTTTTTTCTTAATACGCTACTAGAGTGTTACGGCGATTAAGGCGGGGTCGTCTGTCGCGCGGGACCAGAATACTTGTGTCAAATGAACAGTTATATTTCGAGGGAAGTTAACCTCGGTGTTATACAGATTTTAATAAAAGTCACGTATTAAGAGTTTATACTTCAAATTCCCCTTTGCCATCGCATAGAAGTATTCACGAGAAAAACATTTTTCTGTATGTCTCTCACAGTTATTGATATTTGACGTTCGCTCAGCAGTAGACGTTGAATGAAATATAAATATATCGGAAGTACTAAAATGTATTGAACATCTATGAGAGAGCAAATATTGATCTCGTTCATTGATACGATCCCATTAATGTCACTATGCTGATAATTTCCGATATAATTTTTCGGTATATTTGCTTTGTCTTTGCTCGCAGACTCAATGTCTACGCCGAGAGGAGCAAACGTGGGATGTAGTTGACACTACCTTCCACCTAGCGAAAGCACGACGACGGAGGCGGTGGACGAGGAGGAGGAAGGGGGGGAGGAGGAAGAGGAAGACGAAGAAAGCGAAGAGGACGAGGACAACAACGACGACGACGACGACGGTCACGACGACGACGACCACGACGACGATCACGACGACGACGACGACGACGACGACGAAGACGACGACGACGAGGAGGAGAACGAGAAGGAGGAAGTGGAGAAGGGAAGAGATCGCTACGGTAGCGTCAGTGAAGGTGGTGCCGTTCGCCGAATCCCGGTGTCCGGCGACGAGGAGTGCCGGAAGCGTGGCGTTCGCGCGTTCGCGCGTACGTGCGTGCGTGCGTGCGTGCGTGCGTGCGTGCGTGCGGGCGGGCGTGCGTGCGCGCGCAAGGCCGCGTGGGCGAACACGCTCTCCGTCAGCGTACCTGCCGCGCGCATGGTAAAAGAGTTCGCGAGAGGTCGGACGAGGGTGAGGCGGGCTACGTGGGACCGGCGGTGGTGCCCCGAGGATCGGGATTCGAGTCGTGAGCTCCAGGGATTCGTACGAGACAGAATCAAAGTACGCGCGAACCGGTAACGCGAACCGTACCCGCGGACCACCGGCACAAGGATACAGACAAGGCACTGAGACGATTTTCCGAATTAACGAAAGAAAAAAAAAGAGAAGAAAAAACCAAAGAAAGAAAGAGAGAGAGAGAAAAAGCGAGAGACAGGAAGAGAGGACGAGAGAGATAGTCTCCGTCAGACATGAACGTTACTTCGATGGTGGAGATATTCGGCAATGACAGCAACAACGTCAGCAACGGTCTCGACTGCGGCGGTGAGCCCCATCAGTACGCGTTATGGGAACGTGTGACGATAGTGGTGATCGCCGTCGTCCTCAGTTTCACCACGGTCGGTGGCAACATTATGGTCATGATATCGTTCAAGATCGACAAGCAGTTGCAGACGATCTCCAATTATTTCCTCTTCAGCCTGGCGGTGGCCGACTTCGCGATCGGCCTAATCTCCATGCCCCTCTTTACGTTATACACGGTGCTCGGTTACTGGCCACTCGGGCCCTACGTGTGCGACACGTGGCTGGCCCTCGACTATCTCGCGAGCAATGCGTCGGTCCTTAATCTGCTCATCATCAGCTTCGATAGATACTTCTCCGTCACGCGTCCGCTTACCTATCGGGCTAAGAGGACCACTGTCAAAGCCGCCATCATGATCGGTGAGTATCAAATCTATATGCGGTGAGATATAAAAGTAAATATATTGTTGTGCAAAAACGTATGTTTTTTTTTTATCTGGAGAAATCATAGAATTCTCAGAGAACTTTGTCGAGATTCAAAAAAGCTTTTGTCGAAATTGTCTCTCCAGAGATTTTGCTTTTAACTCTTAGTATACGCGATAACTTTCCGGCCGTTTACTTTTACTGTAACACACACGATGGATCGTTCGTGTTTCTGGTTATTTTGTGCCACTTTTACAAATATAAAAATTATTAAGATGTATTCTTATATGTATATATACTTAAACATCGTTCAAATATATTAGGTGTAAGGTTGTACTTATTTAAACGTTACTTTGTACTTGGGGCTCTTGGTATTTCAAAGAAAAGAAATGCGTAACTCACACGAATGACCCAATCGTGTACTAAGGGTTAATTTGTGGTTCAAAACTGCTTCATTTTTACCTGAAAAATCAACAAATTTTTAAGCTATTTTTTATTAAAGTTCGCGCGAGTAGACATTAATAAAATAATTTATATCGTGTTTTTAATAAATTAACGTATTCCAATATATTACAGAAAGTTGCGCGGTTTATGAGTTATCTCCGTGACTTGATACATCGTTAAATGCCAACGTTTCGTGAACATTGTAGAACGTTATAGTTCACATGAACAGGGCGAGAAGCAATCTGATACTGATCAGTGTAAGGTTGCGTCTCACCCTGATAAGTGATCTGCAATATTCACGAAACGTTGGCATTTAACGATGTATCAAGTCACAGAGATAACCCATAAACCGCGCATAACTTCCTTAAAGAAAATACCCGTGGCAGCCTCAAAAGTATGCTTCAATACACCCGCCAAACACAAAGTAACATTACATCAATAGAACAGAAAGAACAGTTTTACTCAAGTATCTAAAAATTGTATACAGAGATCTGAAAATAATTTTGTTTCAACTATCAAAATAATTATGTAGGGCGCTGAAATTGTTGACTAGAATAAAAACTAGTTAAAACTTTTTGCAACGTTACTATCAACGTTTAAGTGTTCCACATAATTGTTTTGGTTTAACAGAATTATTTTTAGATCTGGATCTAGCTGAATTTTTTTATACATCCGTATAAAACCGTTTTTTCCGTGTATAATTCCCTACTCGACAAAATGTAATTACCGCGCACACACATTCAGGCAATATGTGTTACACTACATTTCTATTGTCGAGTGAGAAATTATAAATAAATTGATTTAATGTGTTACTGTTACTTTGTGTTTAGCAGATAAGTCTAAATTAATATTCGCGATAACCATTCGAAACCTTTAAATAAAAGTCTGGGACCACTCGAGTGTCTTCTATGTCCGTCATATGTTTGTTGAAAAATAAAATAAAATTTGCAATAAATATAACCGCATGTTCGTTGAAAAATAATCCAGACAACAATATAATGATCGTTCCAGGATCCGCGTGGGGTATATCGCTACTTCTTTGGCCACCCTGGATCTACGCGTGGCCGTACATCGAGGGTCAAAGGACGGTGCCGATGACTTCGTGCTACATCCAATTCATCGAGACGAACCACTACATCACCTTCGGCACGGCCATCGCCGCGTTTTATGTTCCTGTCATGATAATGACATTCCTTTACTGGCGGATCTGGAAGGAGACGAAGAAACGTCAGAAGGACCTGCCGAACTTGCAGGCTGGCAAGCAAGACGCGAGCAAGCGCAGCAACTCGAGGTGGTAACTAACGCTTTCAATTGTTTCTCTCTCCGAACTTGTCGTCAGCACGTCACCAAAAAAAAAAAATACAACCCTTGCACAAGAGAGATGGTAACACATTTGCCCTAATTGAAAGATCAGCCCTTCCCCTGATTTTACGGAGCACGGATGCACCGTTTAAATGAACATTTGACACCATTAGACGTTGTTAGATTAATTATAATTAATTTCTTTCGTACGTAAAGATATTATTTTAGTCGCATACTTTTCCTCCTTCCCCACCCTTCAGTTATATTATTGAATGTCTTTTTATGATTACTTTTTATACGATTCCTGTTATTCTTTAATGTTTGCTCACGATCTTTATAAAAATATTCTTTCGAGATTTATGGATCTCGCGTTAAATATTTTCTATATTTATTTAATCTTAATCTGATAAAGATATTTTTTTCTCTAGACTGCGTAACTCCTTTTGACAACGCGAGTAATCATGTTTTGCGAATACCGCGAGGTCGAAAGACTCAAGTGTAGCTCGATGTACTTATTCTCGTGTTTTCCCTGTAGCGACGAGGTTATTATAGATATGGAGGAGGGCAGAAGACAGCGAAGCGAATCGAGCACCGCCGACGACGTCTCGCACGCCACGCACATCGCGGTTTCCTACATTGATAAGCACTATCCGCAATATAAAAGCGTAAGTATAGTTGTAACCGTAAGCGCGAATGCGATTACACGAAACGGAGTCACTTTGCACGTTTTCGTATTTACTCGTCTTTACGAATGTCGTTGATAGTTGGAGCTTCATGCTTACAATTCGCGCAATTCAGATAATCGTGTTATTACTTTGAAATCTCGCGTGTCACATCTCTTTGTATTTTAAAAGGAAAGTTACCGATACTGACATAGGTTGCCTAAAGAGACACTCCTTTATTTTTCAGAAATTAAGTATTACGCTAATACTAATAAAAATATGATCTGTTTAGATGGTTAAAAAATAAAAATTCATAATTTGTACATATATTTGTGACTTGTTTCTGTATATGATATCAGCTAAAAAGGAATTCTACAAATGCAAAAATAAAATCTTATGATTTTTTTACAAATTGCGCAATTTAAATAAGAATGGCTATATGTATATATTATTTATCAAGATATATTTATATCTTTTTATATATGTTTCCTAAATTTATTTATATTTTTTCTTTCTTATGTTTGTCATAATATCCAGACAGCACATAATATTTATAAAATGTTTACAAAATATTTGTAAGATTCATTTTAAATATTTTGTGAAGATTTTTGTGAGCTTAGGTTGTACAGATTATAAATATTTATTATACGTATTATGAAATATTTATCATAAATATTATATAAAATATTTAGTCTATGTTTAAGTAATAGTTATTTATTTATATGTTTAAATAAAAAATAATAATTTTTAAATAAAGAGTTTGTATAAAATATGTATAAAATATCAATATAATATTTCAAAAAATAAAATTAACATTCATGAATATTTATTGTAACTATTCTGTGCTGTCAAGGATGGTTTTAAATATAAAATCGGGGAACAGCGTCAACTGACACATTTGTTCGTAAGACATATCATAAGCTAACTTAATCTTTAGTATTGCGTTTAGTGTCAAATAACTCTATCGAAGCTGAAGATACAAGTTTATATTTATGGAAAAACCTTTAAATCAAAAACTATCACATTGCATGTTTGCTTTTGACATGGTAGACAGTAAGTAATATCACATATTCTTATTCTTTTTCTTTTATAGAAGCCATCAGTACAAAACGTCTACAAGAGAATATACATAAAATTGTTTTAAATCTTATGCATATTCTTTTATATTTTGTACTGATAATTTCTATTAAAAAAAAAAAAAGAATAGGAATATGTGGCATTACTGCCTACTATGCCAGTTTTGAGGCTCATTTAACGTTATACTTAATTTTTACTTATCTCACGAAAGAATTAATTATTGCAAATATAAAAACTGCTATCATCTGATAGACGACACTTTCTAGTTTGTATTTATGTTTCTAAAGTTTTATTTTTAGCTTTTATTTAAAAAACAAAGTGATATGTCGATATTGGCAATTCTCTTTCCTCTGTTACCAATTCAAGAAAAATCAGAAAGAACTCGGTATTACGTTATGACGCAAAGTTACGTTTGCATACGTAATCTCGGCTAGGTTAATCACTTTCGCGATTAAAAGCTTATCCGTTTTCGCTTTTTGGGCGTGCAGCACAGGCCGTTCTCTTGGACCTGGCTGAAGATGTGGTGCATCGCATGGTGGCACAGCGGTCGAGACGACGAGGACGACGACGAGGAGATCGCTGGACCAGAGAGCAGTCACACCGGGGCCGGTTACGAAGACACGCTCACGCCGCTGTCGGCCGAGACGCCGCTTCCCAGCACGGTATCGCGATGTCCCTCGATCAGCGCGATACAGGCTACGGGAATCGCCCTGGACAAGACCATGCTGCACGAGTACAAAAGGTCGGCACGGCCGGTCGACCTTAGGAATATTTCCAACGATACCGTATGTGACGCTTCTATTCGTTTCTACTTGGGAATTGATTTGTGAAGAAAAACAACATCTCTCAATGTGTTTTCGAGAGAAATCAATACTACACACGGCAATTAGAGTTATTAGTGTAATGGTTACGTTGAGCAGAAAAAGCAGTTTTGCAACTATATTGAAAGATTTTTTCATTATAACTGCATTTTTCAAGCCCATTCTATTATACAATTGTGTGAACGCAAATGGTGATCGTAAATGGTGATTGTAGTTATAAGAATTGACCAATCACACAGTCGAATACGAGGAGAATATTCGACTGCGATCGATCAATTTTTATAGTACAATCACAACTACGTGTTTATACCACTGTGTGTAGAATGGACTTTAGATTCAGTAAAGAACTATAAGTTTCTCGAAATTTATATTTGAACGTATATTTGAAATTTGACGAAAACAAGAAGAAAAATTGTAGTGAAAAGTTCAGTGTAATAATAAGAAACAAAACTGTCATCTTTGAGATTGCAATTGAATCAATTGACTCTCGCTCGAAGATCCATACTACGCGCGTGTCTCTCCTTCAATTCCAGATTTATACTATTCTGATCAAATTGCCGAGTAACGGCGGGAAATTCACCGAGGGGACAAGCATAAGGATGATACCCGACGAGTCGATGCAGATGGGAGACAGCGAGGATGACGGTGGTGTCGGGGGTAGCGGCAGTGGTGCCAGCAGGCTCTTCCGTCTCGGCGGCGGGTCCGTGTCGAGTCCGTCGACGGTGACGATGAGAAGGCCATCGCAGATGCCGGACATCAGGATACCGTTGAACGCGAAGAACATACCGAAGGCTGGCAAGGGAATCCTGAGCAAGCAGCCGAACAAGAAGAAGAAGAAGCTGCAGGAGAAGAAGGCCGATCGAAAGGCCGCGAGAACGCTGTCAGCCATCCTGTTAGCATTCATTATCACGTGGACCCCGTACAACATTTTGGTACTCCTCAAGTCCATTACCGCCTGCTCGTGGTACATACCTCAGGTGCTATGGGACTTTGTTTATTACCTTTGCTACATTAATAGTACTGTGAACCCGATGTGCTATGCACTGGGCAACGCGGCATTCCGCAGAACCTACGTGAGGATTCTCAAGTGTAAGTGGCACAGCAGGAACCGCGGCACCGGTGCGGTCGATCGGGGATGATATCAGTAACCCGTCGATGCGCAACTTCGACCTTTTTCGCATCGAGGAGGGGAGCGGTCCTCCTCTCCACGCTTCCGATATCAACACACTACAGAATTGGAAGTCAACGACCACGCGCGCGCGCGCGTGCGAGCACACACATACACATACATGCATATACCGAAACAACGCTGTACTATTATTATTATTATTATTACTACTACTATTACTACTACTATTACTACTACTATTATTATTATCATCATTACTATTATTATTGTTATGTCGCCGTTTACTTTTCCTTCGTTTTACGCGTTTCTCAGATCGCACGAAGATGCGGAAACGAGGAGACCGGCGACTGCCGCGTATGAGTTTGGCGCTCGTGACTGCCAAACCATCCTGTTCCTAGCGATATCGCTCGTCGGGTCATGTCCGATCGTGCGTGGTCCACACATCTTTCGGGCTCGCCCTCCATCAGACCGTGCGCTTTTACGTTTAATATCGGCCATTTTCACGCTATCGTCACGTAGAAGAAGAAGAAAGACTACCGGGGTTTTCTTCTGCCCAAGGAACGCCACCACTTTATTTTGACTTCTTGAAGGTTAAATGATAATTTTTTTTTATTACAAAATTTGACTGCTTATTGATATTAAGAATTAGAATACAATTGTTTGATTTTTTTTGTTGACTTCTGTATGTTCCTTGGGCGAACGATTCTTTGTCCGAGGAACACACCAGTCGTGAGAAAATCAAAATGATAACCTTTTTGTTACCTTTTTATTAAAATTTGATTCTTTACTGACATTAAGAATCAAAATCAAGTCTTTCTTTTTTATGTTTTGTTGACTTTTACGCGTTCCTTGGATACCGAATAAGAGATTAACCCCCCGACGACCGCGTCATTTCCACGCGCGCTGACCGATCGCATGCATTTTTCAGTGGAAATTCTATTAATCGTCAGTAATTACGCGGATAACTCGATTATCCTCCGACGTAACGTCGGAGTTTAACGTTTTCTCTCTCTCTCTCTCTCTCTCTCTCTCTCTCTCTCTCTCTCTCTC
>NW_017275998.1:777041-889782 GCF_001594065.2 Cyphomyrmex costatus
TCTCTCTCTCTCTCTCTCTCTCTCTCTCTCTCTCTCTCTCTCTCTCTCGGACGTAATTGTATCATTTCGTAATTACATTGACGTCCATTAACGCATAAAAAGAATTAATCACGAACTAATGTATTCTTGTCGGGGGGTTAATGACGTGACACCGGATGACGTGAACGGGTCCCCATCCTCGCTAAGGAATATATGGAGATTGTTTGTTCATAATACTCTCGAATAATCTCGAATTTCGACGACACTGATATCGATCGTCTATATCGAGACGCGTGATTATTTAACGAGGCAGTGGTTCTTAAGCTTTTTTGAATCGCAAACTCTTGGGGAAACCGAGGGTTCTCAGCTTGATTATTATTTCAATATCTCAACAGTCATCCGCCGGAATCTTTTTGTTGTAGTAAAAATTGACGTGGGATGACGATAACGTCCGAGACTTGAGAAATTGGGAGAGAATCGAGAAGGGGAAAGGAAAAGAGGATACGGGCTCGGTCGCGTTGGAACGGAAAGCGCGTGCCGGTCGTTAACGTACTAGTCAAAACGCACGCAGCTCCGGTCTCCGAGTTTCACAGAGAAGTAACGCGATGTGGATACTGCCATGAATCTAACACTTTAATTAATACCTCTCGAATCGAAAGCGCAGATCGCGCGAGTTCGGAATTATACGTGTATCCGGTACCATCAGGACTCCTCCGAGGAGTATTGGTACTTTCCCTCTCGATGCTGCGGTCGTCATCGTCGTTGCCGTGCTACCGGAGGCATCGAGAGCTTCCCTTCCGACGAAAGAAGGGAAAAGGGAGCGGTGATGGCGGTGGCGAGCAGCATCGTGGAGAGTAGATGACAAGAAAAAACGCTGCGGCGCACAAGAGAACTTATTTAAGTGAAAAAAAAAATATATATATATATCGAAAGGATAATGATAATATTCTGTACACGCTGCGCAGAATTGCGACTGCAAATACTCGATGTACATTTTACGACGTAGCGAAGCGTAAAACTGTAAATGAATGTGTTAAATATAATAATGTTGGGGGAGGAGGGAAAATAAAAAAAAGAGGTAGGGGAAAAAGGAATTCGATGATGGGGACTGCAGAGGGGATGTACGGAAAGATAATTAGGGCGATTAGGAAAAAAGAGGAAGAGAGGGAGAGGAGAAGGTAGAAAAAGGAGAGCGGGAGATTTAACGCTAAATCGAATTCTTCCGTGAAACTAAAATAACATTCTAATAATACGTGCCAAACGAAGCTTTAAAAGATTATACCAAGATTATACGACGTGAGAGGAAGAGAGATAGAGAGACGAGGCGGAGTGAAAAGGAGGAATAGCGCAATCTCGATGCTATTAAGAAACGAGATACCAAAAAAATATATAGTTAATAATGCAAAAAAAAAAAGGATTAAATAAAATAAATAAAATAAAAGCACTCTGTCGAGCGATACACTTTAGCGATCGAAGGCTCGTAAATCAAAGTCAACCGTACGCGCGCCGACATGCCTATAGTGACCTCAAGACTGCGAACTCTTCATTTCTATCCTTACGACTTCATCTAACTATATATATAAATACCTCGTGCATCTCTCTCGATTTTACATGTAGAAATATGTATTCTTTTATATACACACAAGTGTCTTTTTCTCTAAAGTTCTGCCACTCTTGGAAAAAGAATGGCAGAATTTTCCCTTCTTTGGGGTGAGATTTCACTTCAGAGGATTTAGAGAGCGGGATAGTTGCTTCTTCTCGTTTCTGTAGGTCATACGTGTTCATGTAAATGTTAAAGTCGATCCAAACTGATCCTTGGCTAATTGCCATTCGCGAAAATGAAAGAGTGGTACTTTCATTTTTCACGTATTGTTCACTCGCCACGCAAGAAACATAATCGCTGCTCGATAAAGTGCGACAGCGATGTTCCTATGTACGCGTCGGCACGCGTGCGTTTGTACCTTGTACAAAATACCCACGCACACTAAACACGCACTCTCGCGCGATCAGCATACACATATATACACGGTGCAGTGTCGCGGATAGTACGTACTCGCGGAGATGCATTTACGGGAGTGCGAAGCCCGTCGAAAGTCACGTGCCTCTTTTTCGTCCACGACTAGTGTTCTTAATCTCAACAAAGTTCTTGGAAACTTTGGAAAAGAATAATGTTTTTTTTTTGTGTTTTATTATATACGTTATTTTCTCGATTTTTGTTTTGAAATTTCAGCGTTACAGTCTAAATACGAGAATTGTCGTAACGTTTACTTTTAGATTTAAGTTGTAGATTTATTGCCGCCTCTTGAAATGATAACAAGTTGCACGTTATAGTAATGCCAAGGTTTGTGCATTACTTATACGCCTACAACTTAAGTCTAAGTATTACTACAATTCTTGTGCACATCAGACCTTTTTTATTGTTTACGTCAATGCTTTTAAAGCTTTTAAAATTTCTTTCACTCTTAAATGTTCTAATAAAGTAAGTAATTCAATAATAAAACGTCGCGATTTATGAGATTTCTGCTAGAGTTTATGAATTAATTTCTTTTTCTTAAACGTTAGCTATTAACAAAAAAAAAAAAAGCCAATTAAGTGATGCGAATAATGTTAGGACCCAGACACAAAGAACAGGATAAGGAATAGAAAATTAAACATAATAAAATTAGGATTATTAAGAATAAAGCCAGAGGTGGACAATACGATTTTTCTCGTCCTACTCTGACTTTTTTTCTAACTCCTTATGATAATTCCATTTTCCTTGTACTGTTCATTGTGTTTGATCCTTTACTTTATTGAATGGAGAATGATATGCATTTTCAACGTTGTATCAACAAGTTGCATAAACAACTATAGTATTTTTAAGAAAAAAACAGAAAAGATGAAATATTTTCCGTTGATTGTTTTCCAAAAATTAAGAATTTTTCGAGGAAATTGAGAACACAACAAGCCATTACGGATTTACGAACGAGAAAGGATCGCGCGATTCTCGGTTGGATCCCATATGTGCAGATCGGCGAGGAAGGGACTCGACGACAGAAATGTTGATCACAAACGAACCTAGGTACATCGGGTGGACGCGACGGTAGTTTACGTATCGGCAGTGTAATTAACGAGTACAATTAATCAATGATTTCGATCTATTATTCGGGTACTTTTGATACGAGGATTCGCGCTGATCGATTTAGAAACCATTACGCGAGCGATTACACTGATAAACTGTGAACACGATTTCTGTTTCCCAAAGTGCGACTAAGCTGTTTTATAACGAATTTAGAAGCATTTTTCCTCCCATAGATGTGTTAAAGAATTCCAAGGAGAATCTCCCGATAATAATTAAGGTATTATAAGCATATAATGATCGTTTGTTAGCTGTGTAAATCTTTAGCGAAGGAGGCAATGCGCGGAATGTCACACATGAAGAAACAAAAAATAAGTATTCTGTAACTTTTAGGCCAGTATTCATAGTCAGTTCTTATATTCAAATAGTCTTAAGTTCTCTCTTGAGGTGCAATGGTCTTGAAATAAGAATTGATTGTAAATACCGACCTTAATGACTGTAATGATATTGTTAGAGTCATTAAGAATTATAGAATAAGATTAAAAGATTAATTTAAAAAAAGAAGGATGTGAAGTATATCCGTATAATCTCTCGCGTTTTCTGGCATTTTTGAGCGCCGCCGAACATACGGGGGAAGGAAATAGCGTAAGACTCGGTGATATTTTTTTACCTTTATAGTCGATCTCGCGCGATTCGATTTTGCATGACGTAAACCTGACGAATCGCGTTAATACTAAAATGCAACGGTAAACGCGAATGAGACGGGTGATAAAACACAAAGATATTCGACGTTTTCGTTACGCTTGCATTTCTTCGTAACGCAAGAGATGTCGAGAGATGATGAACCCAAGCGGAAACAAGTCATCGTAACGTCAAAATAATGTCAATATGACTTCAAAATGATCATTAAAGTCTTTTCGTAATCATTTACAATTCATTTTAACGTCATTTTGACGTTATCGTGATTTGTCCTGCTTGAGAATCGCGGAATCTTTTCGAAACGAGAATTTTAGGCTTATAGCGCTTTTTGTCAAATTCGCGATTTTACGAGCATTGAAATTCGAGAAGTTCAAGACTTTTGAGAACTGCGTTTCTGAGAAAATTATTGTAGTAATTCGTGACAGAGTCGATGACGTTTCCAAGACTTCGAAACTTCACACTTTGATATTTTGGCGCGGATATAGAATAAAGTCGGAATTTAGAGATCTGGAATCAGGGAAACTTCGTGTGAATTTTTTAAAAAAAGGGGAGAACACACACACATGTCGAATAGTGGAAATTTATTCAAACGATATACACACACAGAGGGATTGATCGTGTCGAAAGATTCGTTTTGCTTTCGATCCAAACGAAAAATTTTAAAAAAATAATATATTATATTTATATTATATTTCTCGGAAAGTAAACGTTAAAATGTAAGATTATTAATTAATGTGACAATTAGTATGACAAGAATACTTGTGGTATTTTAAATAAAGAAGCGAGTGTATGGTTGTCCTGTGCTGCATATAAACTTGCGTTTCTCTCAAAGAAGTATCAGAAACTTTGTAACTTTGGGGATATATTCTAGAATCTGTCGTCACACGCACACGTTGGAGCTTCAGAGAGTTCGGAAGAAACGTTACTGAGAAATTTGTGAGAAAGCATTTTTTTTTCCCCATCTGCACTCTCTTACGCGAACGCTTAATTTATTTATTCCAGCACCGGAACATATCTTCAAAGTTCGGCTTCGCACTAGAGATACGCTCTCTGCGGGATATTGATTTCGATATTTATTATAAAAGATCCGTAAACGTAAGACGTAACAAAAAAGAGCGTGTTAGTCGCGATTAAATTGCACGTGGGCTTACGCTTCGGTCGACTCCCGGCCAGTGTGGTACCTCCGTTCGAGGTGTCGATAAAACGTGGGATAATAATACTAAAAATATACGACTGGACGAAAACTGGCTGAAGCTGCTACTACTGCTACAAACGATTAACTGCCTCTCTTCATTTACTTGTTTCCTTTGTAGTAGGACATCACGTCAGGACGTAATGTAACGCGCAACGCACCGGACGTTGCGCCAAAGAAAATGAGAAACTCTCCCTCGTCGAATGCGTTGAAATGTACAAAGCAAATATATTTCACGATCGTATGTTAAACGTAAGATTTAGATATTTTCAAAGGAAATCTCGACATATATAGCGCATGTACCTGGGTACCCTCTTACGACACTGCACATTCATACATAGTTATATATAATATATATATATATATATAATATATGTAATATGTATATTACACATATAATATAGGCAATATTATATATGTAATATATATAATATAAATATATATACACTTGGAATATACGCGTACGATGCGTACTATTTATCTCAAAACGAATGTTCTCGCATAAAAGCGTATACTGGAGATAAACGAAATGATGTACGACTTTTTTTAATCGTAGATTATTGTAAACACCGATGTAATCAGTCTATGTTTATATACGTGTTTTATATTAATGAAGAATTTACGATTCGAGAGTAACATATAAGATGCCAAAGAGACGTAAAGAGATAAAAGAACAAAAAAAAAAGAGAGAGAAAGGGAGAAGACGAACGAGCGTGTAGAAAGTTGTGTAACGCGATACCGATAGAATTTGGAAGAATATACTCCGTTGTCTGTGACAAAGAGATGTACGTAAGTACGACGCCGCCGTCCTTTTGTGTCCGCATTCGATTCTCTTGACGCTCCCTCGATCACACTCACACACATTTCCGATTAGGTACTAATCCTTGCCTACGTCTTTAATTTTTACTCAATTTCTTACATATTTTTTATTTACGAGCTAACTGGTATCCGACGTGTTTCCTACGCTTTACTATAAAAAAAAAAAGGCTGTAGGAAAAAACTATCCAAGGGACACCAAGTCAAGAGAAAGTCGATGACTTTATTTTGACGTCATGAAAGTCAAAATAATGACTTTTTGTTACAACTGTCTACTTGATGTTAAGAATCGAAATAAAGTCATTTCGATTTTTTGTTGACTTTTATGTGTTCCTGCATAAATTTTTCCTACTCTTGTACTCTTTTACCGTTCCCTAAACTTTACTGTGTATGGCCCCTTCGGATTTATACGTATTTCCTATTTACTTCGGGAAGTCCTTGCTGTCGTTCTCCGTGGACTGTCCCTTCCTACGTGGTAACTGTAGCGTGATGGGCTGCACCGCGTCTTGATGCTGCTTCCTAGGCTGGACAGCAAGGTGGCCAGTGGCGGTAGCCGCGGTGCTGCTGCGATGGAAGGTAATCTTCAAGTTTGGCACGTGCTGCTCGGTGCCGGCCCAGTCGAAGTTAAAAATGGGCGCCTCCGGGTGTCCAAGTGTATCCGAGTCAGGCGTGTTGACCGGCGTGGTCGGCGTGGTGATGTACGGGCTCAGTTCCTGGTGTACCACGTCTGGCACCCTCTGCAGCGCGTCCGACCATGCCGGGCTGGTGCCCCAATTCTCCAGAGGGGTGGTGTCGTGCGGTAGCGGTTCAGCCGCCGTGGTGGCGATCGTGGATGGCGGTGGCGCAAGCAATGCCTTCATCGGCAGCCGCTTGTGCAGCAACAAACCGCTCCGTTCCGTGCCACAACAGTAATCCCGGTCGAGGTCGGTGAGATAATACTTGGTGCCGGGTACCGACAACACGTCCGCGCAACCGCTGGCGTATTGTGTGCTGTGACATTGCACGAATTTCGCCCGATAGCCGGCCAGATGTAGCGAGCTCTTGTGGTACTGCTTATGGTGATATCTGACCGCGTCATCCAGGGCATGTTGCTGATGACCAGAGATCGTACCCTGGACGCCTCTGCCTTCGTGTTGCTCCGCGCCGCTTATAGACATATCCACCGGTTCCGCGTCGTCCCGCAAAAGTCGCCTGTTCGGGTAATCTGTCGACTGCGCGATCTTCGAGGCACCGTGCGACTCCGTCTCGGACCGGTCCGAATGTAGAGATGGTGAGAGCTGGGCGTCGGTATCGTTGGAGTACGTCCGAACGTATTCTTGGGCTTGATTGCTAACGGGTCCTGTGGAAGGATAAACGGTGCCGCGACCTTGACCGCTGGGGCAGAGCCCGTAAGTGAACTTCGTTTGAGACGAATATTGGTATAGCCATGAACTGGAGCGCATTACTTCTGCCTCTTTGTCGCTGTAATTATTATATGTGTATATTCCGCGATATGTACGTAGACTTAAAGAATGATTTTGCTAAACTATCTCAAAATTTAGATAGGTACAGATCTGAAAACAACCTTATTGGACTTATTGGAAAAATAATTATGTTGACATTCTAATTATAATAAAAGTTTGAGCGTCCTATATAATTATTTTGATAATCTAATAAACTTTATTTCTAGCTATATTTTTAGATAGTTTAGCAAAGCTGTTCTCTCTTTTCTATAAAAATTATTTTAAACTATATTACCGATTTAATTAAATTATAAAATTGCATTATTTAGAAAATTCAAGAAAATGATAAAATAATTATAAACATACGTGAGTACTTGATTTGTGCAAACAATTATAGGATGCTGACACTCATCGGAGGTGTCTTTGACTTGCAGCACGCAATGGACCCAGAACCACTTCCCGGAGCGACTTTGTAGTTTCAACAAAGCGGTGGTGGATCGCTCTTGATCAGATTGAATGACTAAAATCAAATTAAAAGGAAAGAATAATTTAGAATATAGAAAAAGTCGGAATTTTTTTTCGAAGCGATCTGTTACAATAAAAATATTTTTGTTTTTTCACTATCCACGGAACACATCAAATCAAGAGGAAAAAAGTCAAAACGACTTTTTATTGTTGACTTTTCTGTATTTCTTGAGAGAGTTATTATCAAGAAAATTTTTCGTAGTCAAAATTTACCAGTTTGATGCTTGCAATAGGCGGTCCTTATAGAGTCCCAATGAAGTAGATTGTACCACGATACGTTGACCAGCTCAGCTCGTGTGTACTCAAGATGACTTTCCGCGCTACGAAAAAAAGAAAAGCATTCAGAAAAACTAAATTTCAATAAAATCTTGCAATTGTTTAAAATTAATGACGAATTATATACATTACGTTTTATCGATATGCAAGTACTTCATGTCCATCGAATGAATTGTGGTGAAGATATTCGTCGCACCCTGGACGATGCTCTCTCGAGTCTCCGGCAGGACCACCGGAGTACAGGACGCCAGAAAGACGAACTCGTTACGATTGCAAACGGGAACGAACGGCAGAAAGTGACCCTCCACGAGAATTACCTACGAATAGAAGCGAATAATACGTGGTATCGGGCGAAAAATGGATGATATCTTAAAGTTAATCGGCGGATTTTAATCACCTTTTGATCGCCAAACCGTAACTGTCTCCGAGAATTTCTCGACACGTTGATTCGACACAAAAATAATCTCCTGTCGCTGGGAATGGGACTGTTTCGAGATAATTGATTTTGCACAACCATATGATCCTGCTTATCGATCACATCGTACACGCTGTCCCCATGAATGAGCAGATCCTCCTGGAAATCTTTCGTCTTATCACGATTCGTCTCAAATGCAACATTCATCTTGTTAACGCGAAACATTTACATGGAAAGAATGATTTCGCTCAAATATCTAGAAATTATCTAGATGCAAATCTGTAAATAATTTTGTTATTTTGGCTGAGGCAATATGTTTCGTAATAAATTATTCACAAACTTAAGGTTCTCTTTAACACTAAATTAATATTAAAGATGCTCATTAGCATCAAAATTATTAAATTGCTTGTTCAATTAATATGTGATATTATATTATTCTGGTATTATTGATAATTATGTTTCAAGACTGAAAAAAATTCGGCACATTTTGTAAAATGGAATATGTATATAAATTCCTATAGAAATATGTATATGTACTAAGATTTGCTTTGATAAAAAAAGAACAAGATTTGTTTCAGTTAATTTTAATTATTTAGATAGTACAATAAAATTATTTTAAGATCTGTATCAAAATAAATTTTTTAATACTTTAGCAAAATTATTCTTTCCATATGTAAACTATATTGCTTATATGTTACATTTTTGACGAAATTACCATAGAATGCCCGAGATAATCCGCCGCATTTTCTGATATGTATAACAATTTGCCCTGCTGCGTCATCATCATAATAAAACCGGACATCGCCTGGAAAAGAGATGCATGTTCTGTATTTCATAGATTTATGGCAAATAGTGGATAAAACCAAAAAGTACGATTACGTATAAAAATAATTATAAGCGATTGATATAAATAAATTTAAAATAATTACTTTTGAAAATCCGATATTAGGTGTTGGAATATTCGAGGACTCGGATGGGCAGTTTTTCAATGCTGAAACGGAAAAATAAAAGAATCTCAAGGCAGTCGAGTTAAAATATGATGTTTTTAAAAGAACAAACAGATTAATATTAGGATATATTCCGTTATTACATTTATTGAAGAACCAAAATAACATATTATGTCAGGGAAAAAAGATAAATCGTTATCAGTATATGTACCTATATCATCAGGTTTACAATAGGCAAAAGTGCGATAGGCGAGCATCGTTACTTCTATTTTTATTTTATGTAATGTGGAAACGTGCAAGTAGCGCACTTGATAAGCTTGTCTATCGTGAACTGTAAAAGTTATTTCTTTTAATCTAGAAATGTAAACGCGAATCTGAGAAAATGCGAAGAATACAAGTAGCTGGAAGATTGCACAGAAAGACTGATTTTGTTGAAGCGTCTAAAAACTTAGCTCTTTACAGACCTGAAAATAATTTTGTTGGATCATCAAAATAATTATATGGAACTCCCAAACTGGTTTATGTGTCAAAAACTATGCATTGTTTAACATATTTGATATTCTGATACAATTATTTTGATCCCCGAACAAAATTATTTTCAGACCTGTATCAAGCTAAATTTTTAAATACTTCAACAAAATCGTCTTCTTCGCGTAGAAGAATAGCGGAGCGATCGGTTGGAAAGTATCGATCCGAGATCATCAGAATGCTATCGTCTCTTTCTATCACAATTTCAATTAAATTCCATACTTTTTAAATGTGCAGTTTTTAGGTGTACTCCTCTTACGTTAGATTTTCATCTATATGTAGATAGCATATATCGATTTCTCATTCTTCACATGTTGTTCTTACGCCTCATTGTGTCTCGAGTCTTAATCACGTGCGATAGTCTCTGGGCACGCGCGGGCTTCCAACGGACCGGAAAGAAAGAAAGAAAGAAAAAGAGAAAAAGTAAGAGAGAGAGAGAGAGAGAGAGAGAGAGAGAGAGAGAGAGAGAAAGAGAGTTCCATTTCAATCTCATATTTTTTCACGCGATTGCTCGCGCGCTTGCCACCCTCCTCGCACGGGGGCTTCCCCGAAAAAGTAAAGAGGGGAAAAAGGTATGCACTGCGCGAGACGAAGGAGAGAAAGAGAAGGGTGAGGAAAAATGCGTATGCTAATGCAGCACGGCAGCGTTTACTAACGGCGCTACATGGGACTATAGTACTCGATACTGCGAGACAATGAGTGGGAGAGAGTAAAAGAGGGAGAGAAAGAGAAAGAGAGAGACGGCTAGAAAGGGGGAGGTTAGGGGGCAAGGAGAGCAGAGAGGAGAACGGAGAAGAAGAACGCGCGAGAGGAAGGGAAGCTGTGTAGCGGGCGGTAGAGGAACGATATAGAGAGAAAGAGGGAGAGAGAGAGAGAAAGAGACACAGTGAGAGGGGGACGCGATGCGGGGAGGAGGAGTGTGGGTTACAGGAGCGTGAGAGTGTTGTTGCAAAGGCCGACAGGTCAGCGGATCACCCGGAACTCGCGCTTAGACTCCGCTGAGTTTGAACGCGCGCCGGCCGATCTTGCCTTCTTGCATCGCTTCGCTTCGCTTTGCTTTGCGCTCGCCTCGCCTCGCCTCGTCTCGCCTCGCCTCACCTCTCCTTTCTGTTGCGAGTCTCTCTCGTTGTTGGTACCCACCGGGATACCACGTTCCCCGCCGTCTCTCCCTGTGTCTACGAGAAGCTTACAGCCGGGTTACCCGGCCGACTCCCGCAACCGAATAGAAATTCTCTTTTGCGCGGATCGTTTGAGCGGGTCACCAGCCGATTACAGCCTACGAGGCGCGGAGAGATTGAGGGCCGAAAGCAGATTCTTCAAATTTAGCGAATACCTCGGATTGAAGAGTTTAATTGATAATGCAAAGAACGACCGAGCAATCTTTGATTAACAATAATAACGAACGCTTTCTGTCTTGGACAGATAAAATTTAGAATCACAATATTTTGTTATCTTCGCTTTTACGTGTTTTCTTATTACTTTATACAAAACGATACTCTCTCGTCATCGAGATAAACCAGTATCAAAATTATAAAATACTAATGGTGTGTCGATAAAGTTTCATTCCTATTTTTATCGATAATTTTTTAATCACTTTTCATCGAATGCGGTCCTTATTGAAATTAATTATTATTAATTTCGATTTCCTTGCATTATTAAGATAATTTCTAAAAATTCTTCAATTAAAATTTTAATTGAATGTTAAATGAAAATATTTAATATCAAATGAAATAATAATTTTGATTAATAAATTATTTTAATCTTTCATGCATATAATTTTTTGTTAACATAACAAAAGATATTATTATAAACGATGATTGCAAGAGTTGTTACATTTGTTGCTTCTATCTAATTATTCTTAGAATCGTCAGAATTTCAGAATATTTTTACGTGTAAGAAATTTATTAATAATCTTTAAGCAACAATATCTTGTTGTATTTGACGGTCTGTACAATTTTTATGTTTTTTATTAATTATGCTTAATCCAGAATTGCTCGTCAGAATTAAAAAAAATTTCTACGTGCATGATCGAAATTTATTACTAATCTTTAAACAAAAAAAGCATTGACTTGGTGTATTTGACGGTCTGTATAATGTATCCCGGTCATTACGTACGGCAACAGTACGCTCGAGTACCAATGCGCTCGCTGAAATATCAGAGTAGAGACGCGGGGAATTGCATGGCACGAGCGCTTGCCGGCATTGAAGTCTCGAACGATGGATGTGAATTACAGTAAAGATATAGTAATCGTGAGATACGCCGATGGACTCGCTTTATCACCGTTCTTTATTTTATGGAGTAACAAGTTGTAACTTGGTGTGACGCGACGCGCATATTAAATCAATTTCCTCGATATGAAACGCAGATAAGCTGGGCACTTGAATAATTTAATAGTTCTAATAATAACAGTTATACTGAAATCACAATATTAAATTTGTATGCATGTAATGCATCCAATGTTAATATTTAATTTATCCTATTATTGATTACTGTCGATGTAGCGAACATTTGATATCTAATATTAATAATTGTTTACAACTCTGTGCGTTAAAAAATAAAAAATTTAAAAAAATTAGACGTATAAAAAGTAAAATATCGCATTGTAAATTATTGTTATGCGGGAAGAACTGTTTGCTAAAGTATTAAAAAATTTAGCTAGATACAAAATACAGAAAATATTGTAATATTGTCTATCAAAATAATTGTACAAGTCGTTCAAATTTTTTGAAGCGTTGCTCATCACATTCGATCTTTTTACGTAATTATTTTGATGTTCCAACAAAATTATCTTCATCTCTCTGTATCTATCTAATTTTTTAAATCAGCAAAATTATTCTTTCCATATAGCATTTCAATATGTTACCACACATCTTCGAACAGTGTAGAACTCTAGACTCGGCAGTAAATATCACATGTCGCTTTCGACATTTATACAAACTGAATTTTTTAATAACTTTTTTCCGAATAGAAACCTTAGCCAGGCAGAGAGAATTCGCTCGTGACTCCGAGACACGAAGAAGGTAGAGAGCTTTAAGATTTAAAGGCGTAAGCAAATTCTCCGTTCGCCGTACCTTGCTGAAAGTAGTTGGCTTTTCGCAGGAACACGCAGACCAAGGCCATAAGCTGCAGCTGGGAAAGCCTCTGGCGTGTCGAGGGCGGTAACGGCAGTAAGTCACGTAGATTCGCGATTTCGGCGTTTATCAGGTCCCTTCGAAGTTTGCTGGCGCCTTTCGTAGACTTGCTCGCATCTATCCTTCAAGCACACGCTGACGTTACCGTCATTTGCCGCGGCACGCGCGTGCGATACGCACGTGCGTGTCGCGCCCGTGCAACGCGTGTCGCGTATTCGTTCCGGTATTTATTTCGCGAAACTGCTGCTGGCCACCCACTGTTCACTTCAACATCTCGGAATCGTGACGTCTCGTACTTCAACAAGGAACGTCCCGAGTCCTCCGAAGCATCCTCCGTGGTTCTCGACGGTCATAAGGAAGAACTCACCCCCGAATCAATTTCGAGGGGATCAGCGGTCTGTTCTCCATTCAATTTCTTATGATACAACGTCATTTGTATTAGTTTTCGAACAGTATTGCAGAAGTCCATAGATCGCACAAATCTCCCGTAGACATCCCGAAGGCGTTTCGGAGAACGTCCTGTGCGTTTCAAAAACGTCCTAAGAACATTCATCGTATAAAGTGTGTGCTGTATGAGAGAAGTCTTCTGAGTGTTCTACCTTTCGTGGTCCCCAATATTTTTTCACTGCTTTCCTACTCCAACTGGATAATTTTGTGTCTAATTGTGTGTGTTTCAAAGGATTTTTGAGCTTAAAGGTCCGATTGTACCAATTGTTACTTTGAGTTTAAATAAAGCTTAAAAATCTCTCTCTTTTTTTTTTTAAAGCTATAGAGAGATAGAAAAGGGAGAAATTTAGGCCTCGCTTAAAATTAAAGTAACATTGATGCACACAATCGAGCCTAAAAGATCAAAAAAAAATTCTGGTACACTCTCTCAATATTCAAGAATATATATATATATATATATATGATCTTATAATATAACCGAAACGTTTTTTTTTTTTTCACTTTATACGTGTCCCAGACAACACGCAAGTTCAAAAAGGAACTTAGGACGTCTTAAAGATATTTTTATAACATGATGCCTGAAAGACATCTTAATGACGTCTTCAGGATCGTCTCGTGTCCGCATTTCGAACATATTGTTCTCTGGGAATCCGAATTTGAGGCGAAATATTATAATTGAAAATTGGATCTTCGAATCCTCGATTGAACCACGGAGACGCATCTCATGCATTCAGAGGTGTCGGGTGGTCCTTGCCGAAGTATGGGGCGACAATTCCAGCGAAGACGACGGCGACGAGGAGGGTGCCGGACGTAACTTACCGATTGAACATATTTTGGTAGCCAGGAAGACATTAGTGGTCGATCACTGGTGAACAACAAGCGGGGGGACATCCGGGTCGGCAGGTTCTCGCGAAACTGCGGCTACGATCTAACATCCGGGTCATAACGCGCAACTACACTGAACACGTGGATGGACTGGCGGAGGCTGATTCTCCTACCACCACCGACGTCGCCGCTACCACCTTCTCCTCCTTCTTCTTTTTCTCCTCCTCCTCCTCCTCGATCTCCTCCTTCACCCACCATCACCTCCTCTTCATCCACCTACTATTTCGTCTTTGCCGCTTCTCCAGCCTTCTCTTGCTTTCGCTCGCGGTACCGCGATTCGAGGTCTTTCCCTCTTCCTCCGCCTCCACCTCCTCCGCGCCGGTTAATTCCTCGGTCTCGCTTTTACGTTAGCACGTTGCATTTACTCGCTCGCTCTCGCAGGTCACGATCGAGAGCGCGGAGTCCTGGTACCTCTACCACTGCCACCACCGTCGCCACCACCTCCGCTACCGGTTGCTCCGTCTCTCTTTTCTGCATGCGGTTTCTGCGCGCAGTTCGCGACTGTCGCTCGCAGCTCAGCTTGAGAAATTTTCGGAAATTATTATGTAATACGCTAACTACGGTATAGTTTTGCTCATTAATGAAAAGACAAACAAAAACGTCGCGTCTAACGCATACACTGTCAGATATCCAAATAGTAACAAAACAATGGTAAAACCCAATCCCTGTATAGTTTGAGTTAAATAACTAAAAATAATATTTTGTTATTTTTATCTTTCATGTATGTCAAAATACAAATCGATCCATTTGTGTAATTAGTTCAAGTATAATAGTTAAAGTAAATATCGTTCATATTAACGTAATTAATTAATAATAAACTATAAATTTGTGTGTGTGTGTGAGATGAAAAAATATATATTTTTATTATATTACATTAATCTATTGTTTCTCTCGTTTTTTAAATTTTGAATATTGTTCAAAATTCATAGTTTGTAAATGCATGTAATAAAATTGTTATTATATAATATGTATAAGTAATATAATATATATAACAACTACTTTATTGTAAACAGTCATAAACAATGCTTAAAATTACAAAAAGAGATATAATAAAAGAAATAAAACTTTATTTTTTTAAAATCGAATTAATGACATCTGTTATAGAAACAGTAACGATTTATAAAAATTATTGAAAATAATTCAAATTCCATATAATTCGATATTATAATAGTGTATGGACGTTAAAAACTACAATAAATAAATAAATAAATAAATATATACATATACTTAAAATTGTCAAAATAATTAAGAACACTTAATTTTATATTATTATAATTTTACACATAAATGCGAAAGAGATAAAGACAGTTAATTTTAAAATCCTGACTTTTTATAATTACATAGAAATTATTTTGTAATTTAAAGATTTTATAATTTACGGAAATATATCTGCATTTACTGCAAACAATGCTGCGATTATAATAATCGTGAAAGTGTAAGTTTTAATGTTGGATATTGACCACAGAAGTGTATAATTTGATTTAAACTCTCGAGGGGGCCCGCCGGTCATTGCACTCCAACGTGTTTGAAGTCGCTGTGCAACCCCTGGTTTAAATACCGTTGGAACTTTGTCGGCGTAAATCCTGTGGCCGCTCTCCTCTCTCTGTCTCTCTTTCTCTCCCTCTCTCTTCATCTATTATTAAAATCTTGAAAAAATCATAATATTACGTACATTAAATCTTAACAGTTTTTATAAATTATTTTATAAATAATTAAATCAACAACATTTTTACACAGAGAATAACAAACAAAAGGTAGAACAGGAAAATGATATTTCTTGTTTTTTTTTTCAGGAATAATTCTTTATTTCAAACGTTTCAACAAAATATTATAATAATAATTAGCAAAAAAATTAATACATTCCGTATAAAATAATCGCGATCGATTTTGTATAACATCTATTACCTACAATCTATTAAAAATTTCTGCCGACAAAATGGTGGACGCATCGATCGATAGATCGTCTGTGATGTCAATTCCCTATTCAATAACCAATCAGGAGGCGGATGTCTCGCAGTAACTTCAACGTGCTCGTCGAACGATCGTATTCGTCGAAACGAGTCGCGCGGTCCAAAAGTCCCGCGCGGGATTGGGACAGCCCGGACAGCCAATCGGCACGTTGGACGTCCTGGAAACGCGGCCGTCGACTACGCGATGGCGCTGCAGTCGCCGAACGCAGCGTTGCGATCGACTCAAAAACCCTTTCTCCGACCCCTAAACTCGAAAGTCGTGAGTCGTCGGGACTCGCGAAGTTTGTTGCACGCGTGCATGTGCGGGTGTATGTATGTGTGTGATCGGATGGCGTGGCTGGCTGGCCACACGATTTTAGGTACTTTGATTTAAGTACTTGAGCTGCGTCGTGCTTTTGAGAGGTTGTACACATCGACCTACAGAAAAATGACGGCGCACGACCAGATGCGAGCTATGCTTGACCAGTTAATGGGCACAGGACGAAATGGTACATACATTATCTCACTTCTTACATCGCTACCGCGGCACGCGGCTCGCGGAGTGAGTGATAACGAGACGAGTGCGGGTCCGAGTTGAACAGCGCGAGATCGCCGGCCATACTTGTTATAACAATGTAGCACCCTACCCCTTATATATATATATATATATATATATATATATATACGCTTATCTGCCCGATGTCAAACCGTCACTGTTAATTCTGGAACTTGTTTGCAGGTGAAAATAACAAATTTCAAGTGAGATACTCCGACTCGAAGGTCTGCAAGAGTTTTTTGCTAGCCTGCTGCCCTCATGAAATTCTGTCGTCGACGGTGAGTTTAATATTCCGTAATGCAGCGAATTCAAACACAAATGACACACCGTTGGCACTATGCGCAAAGAATAAATGCATCCTGTATATATATCCACACACACACCCACACACAAAACACAACACACATACATACGGATTTGTGCTGATATTTTTCAATTCCGATGCAGAGAGAAAGTGATAGGTTGTAGTTACTTTTTGCTCTCTTTGGACTTTTTGTCATTTTGTAATTCTGTTTACAGCGATTGCACAATCTATTTGTTTAACCTATGTTTTTCTAACTGATATTATCTAATTTTATTGTTATGAGTCCTAAAACTGGTTATTATTGTCATATTATATATTTCTTCACACTTTTACAATCTTTAATTTTTCAATCAACCTCCTAATACGAGATATATTTAAGATGAAAATCAGTAAGTTCCAAACCTGGGACTTGCTAACTATAAAGCGACTTCTAGACGATCCATATTATTGCACAATATTATTGATCGTCTAGAGGTTACATCGAGCTTTGAGATTGTATGTTTTGAATTGTTTAAAAATAATAATAATATTGTACAAAATAATTGTTCAATAATATGTATATTCAGCGTTTACTCTCTAACTTTTAAAATGAAAGTTAAACTCTGCAAAATAAAATCTCACTTCAAAAGTTTCACCATTTAAATAATTCTAAGAATAGAATAATTATTGAGATTATTGAGATTGAAGTTAATCTTACATTGGTGAAACTGACTCTCAAAGATTAAAAAAATTGAGCTCTTTTATTTAAAGAAAAAATGGCTCAATTTATAGTCTTTTGAGATTCCAACAAATTTAGAGAATAAAAGCTGCTTTAGCCATCTTCAATTACTCTCATACAGAGCCATTTGTCATCTCAAGTCGATATAGCATTATTATTAACTATAAAAATGTTTTTAAATATATTTTAACAAGTGGGAGCATATAATAAATAATATGTAAATAATATAGAAATGAGATAATAATATATTTTATTATTTCTGTAAAAATAATTTTACCGTATCGCTAGTACTGTATTAATAGATGGTGATAGTAAAGTCAATAGAATACAGTATATGGAATTGTGTAATTATATTTTTTTATATCTTTAATTGAATAATTGAATATATATATTAAATTACTTCTTACATATCCATACTCGCACTTAATCATAATGATCATCGAACAGTCTGTGTGCACAAATATAAATGTTATAGTATTATTATTATTATTATTATTTAAAGGTATAAATACGAAACAATTAATAAGTGAGCAGATTTACACACGCAAATAGAAAAATAAATAAAAGTAAATTTCTTGACATAATCAAAGCTGCTTTTTTGTTTAAATAAAATTTGGAATTTATGCTGCCTTTTACTGTTACATATAATTTCACAATCAAGTTGTAAAGACTAAATTTGTTCGCCAGATCGTTACGTCATTTCTCCCTAATTTACGTCATTTTCCCTGATTGCGCTGTTTGCTGTTCAGTGAATCAGACCGTGATCAAATCCATTTTAGTATAAAGGGCAGTAAATTGATAATGAAGGTCTGTATTCTGCTTTGCTGTCTCGTGAACTTGTATGCATACTGACTTGTTTAGTACTGTCTCACACATACATACACAACATAATTAGAACATCCCTTCGCATTGTACAAAGGTACACCTTCATTTAAAATTAAATAGAAGAATAAGAATGTATGTGTAGAATACTGATTAGCTGTTTCGAATGTAGAAGCTGAAGATCATTTTTTTTTTTTTAAATAAATTACTCGATAAATTATTACTCGCTCGTAGAATTTTGATGAACTTAGAATAGATTATAGGTAAGATAGATTCGTCACGAACATTCCATTCGTTAGCGCTTCTTCATCTGTGCCAATCGGTGTGTTCTCACTGTTCAGTACCATATGTAGATATTAAGTATCCGTAGACTGTAAGAATTTTTAGGATTTAATAAGCGAATTTAAATAAAAGGAATAAGCGCTGGAAGGGGAAGCGTTTCGCCTTATTTATTCGACACGTACATACATTAGGAATTGATTACGATCAATTCACATTGGATACCATCGAAGTGCAACACGGGGCGTTTTTTAATCGGGATACTATTGTACACACACATACTCGGGTTTAGAACAGTCAAATACACTTGACTTGGCGTGGCTTGGAAGTTAAAGCGCGCAAAAATTTCGTATTCACATTTATATCATTTTTTTTTTCTTTTTCCAGACCGCGAAACTTATTTTTGCCTGTTCTATTCCCCAGAACGTCGCGTTGTGGATCCATATATATATATATACATATATAGTATCTAACATGTATTGAAAATACTGCAATCCCAATCACAGTGATATCGGGCAGCTGACTGGGTGACTTGAAATCCAGACGCAATCACACGTCCTGCATATATGCGGTCGATCGAGCAACACTTTTATTTATTAGTTACAGCATACGCGGGATTAATGATATACATGAGCGAACTATATAATTAATGTTCTATAGTACTGCTTCGCGCATTTCAGTGTCATCTTGTACGAATTGATCACAGGGCTGTTTGCTCTCCCTCTCTCCCCCTCCCCCCCTCTCTCTCTCTCTCTCTCTCTCTTTTGTGCGCATTTTCCTCCACGTAGCTGCCTGAACCACCTTTCTGATGTCTTGAGTTTATAACGAGAGGGATCGATGTTCCAATATATGTAAACGTGCTTCTCTATTGGAATAATAATGTCAAGTTGTTTCTATTATAAACTTTTTATAGTCTCCATGACAGGCATTTTAAAAGTTCTATTTCACTTTATTCTCTTTCTATATATATGTATACACACACACACACACACACACACACACACACACACACATATATATATATATATATATATATGCAAATATACAATATATATTTCATTGTCAGGCAGTTACTAACGCAGGGAAGTTTTTTTACCCAGAAAGTGCTCGCTTTAAGCAAACAGTCCTAGTTGCTTTTTAATCTTTAACTAGTCAACTCTCAATGCCGTCTACAGATATCAGGATTCATTCTGTATAAATATTAGCACGCGTATAAATATCGAAAAATTTATCAAATTTTTTTTATATTAGATAACAATTCTCTATCACAGAAGTAAGGAAAAGTTGGTAATTAATTTCATCTCGAATAAATTCATTATCTTTGATTAATTTATTCATTTTGTTTGCTTTAGAAAGAACGAATTATTCCTTTTTATTTCATCAATTTATATCCCTTATTTTTATTTCTCTTTAAAGAATTTAATTAAATTCTCTTCGAATACTTACCTTGAATAAAACGAAAATGTAAAGGAATGTGCTTCATTCTATTCTCGGAGTATCGCCTTTATCCCCAATCAACCTAAATTGTATTCAAATTCAAATGATGAAGTACAGTTCCGGTAGAACTGGCAGATATAAAGTAGTTAACACAGATTACACAGACTAGCAGTTCTACTTTCTAACATAATAAACATAAAAATACCTAACGCTTTTAGAATGTGACATTTTGCGAAATAAAAAAAATCATTTAGATGGGATATATTATGTCGTGAAATTTATGAGAATGTATTGAAATGTAACGGCGAGAGATAGCAAACAGCCCCGAAGGTCTCGCGATATAATTTCCATAATGAGAACCATTAAAAAATATCGATAACACGATATTAGAGAGCAAACGAAGGCAGAACGTAAAAAAAATATTTTAAAAAAAAACACGAAAAATTACTAACGGCAATCACTCGAACGAGAAATATGCAGACCCACTAATGTCAACGTAACTACAGTTCTATTTCCAGAGTCTCTGGAAAAAGCAATTCCAATCAGATCCATTGTACAATATTGTTGCGAGTATTGTCCGCTCATATGTCCGTGTTGTACTTGTCACTCTCACACGCGCGTTACTGTAAGTACTGAAAACGAGAAGAGGACGTACGTATTACACCTACAATTTGATTTACCTTTACCATAATTCAAGTGCTAGATATACATATATATATATGCATATCTATATCTATATCTATATACATATCTATATATATTAATTCGATACGAGTGACGTAAAGGCAGGCGGTTATCTCAGCCCCTCTACCGATTTTCCACACGGTGGTGAGGCTGAGTAAATGCCGAAAGAATAAATTCCCAGAATCCCCCCGAAAAGGCCTGTAAACAGTGAATCGGTGAGTAGCGTCATGCTGATTCATGAGACGATGTCTTAATGTCGCTTCTTACTAATAATGCCGTTTACGGCAGGTAGGAATGAGAAGTTTACTTTGAGAATGTGTGTGAGAAAATATATATCATCCTGTGGAAGTATGGGTGCAGGAAATGAAGCAGTGATCTGTAAGTAAAAGATTTGCGAATTGCCAAGTACATCTATAACATTCAATCGCTGTCGATTTCTTTTTTCGCGCGAAAGACTTATGTGGGGGGAGATTTTTCTCCGTTCTCAATTCCGTTCTAAAAAAGTGCAAAAATAGAGAAAAATTTTACATCACTCGCACGCCACTTTGCGAATTGATGTAAATTTTGAGATTAATGGAAATTTTTTTTTAATTATGGAACTTGGTCCTAAATACTAATCGCGATGATTAAAGAAATTTTTAACAAAGTTCTTTGGATTCATTCGCTTAAATATTTATTAATATCTTTGGCAATTTGCAATATCCAAACATGTCTCGGCAAGAGAAAATATGAGAGGTGGCATGACGCAGAGAGACGTGTGATTAGGCGGATTAGTACAACAAGCGCCAGAGTTCCATTAGAAAAAATTTCTTCAACCATTGGATGTGTACGTATTGAATCCGTTTTTTTCTAAAAATTCGTTTAGCAGCCAACATAAGACACGGTTCGTGCCGTACGTAAAATAGTATATTAAACCATTATAGGCTGTAAGTTCTCTTTCGTAGAAAAAAGTGAACATTATGAAACTTAAGGTGTGTGCTGATTATAGCTTCATTGCCATCGCATTCTCGTGTCAGGCGGAGAACTGTTGCCACCCTGTAAGTGAAAACAACAAACTATTTATCTGTAAAAACTGCATTTCTACTTTTACACGCGATACTAGATCGCCTGACGATCTCGATCGCTTCATTATTGTACGCTCTATCCTAGCCTGTGCAGGAAGATGAACTTACGTTTCCGTGAGTTCAACGTAAAAAGAATGAAAATAACAAAAAAAAATATAAGAAAATATGAATATATTGGACCGTCTTATCCTAAGGATATAGGCGATGTAAGCTCAGAATTTTTGTCGTATCATCTCTGTCTCTCTCCTAGATTATTGATTCGTACTATTTTCCAGTCGCAGCACCGCGACCAAATTATATTCTTGTCAAGTAAGAAGTATCTCGTTAATACGCAATGTTGGGAAGGGTTTTTAACTCGTATAACGCATAGAATCTATAAGGCCTGCGTACGAACGAAGGGACCGTAAATCTAATCCTGATTTGGTTTGTAAATCGTAGCGCATGGACCTGGGAGAATGCCCCCAGATTCACGACTTGGCCCTACGGGCTGACTACGAGGCCGCGCAAAAGAAGAGAGATCACTTCTATGACATTGATGTGAGTATTAATTTTATCGCATCATTTTAATGTTAACCCTCTACCGGCAATATTGGATTTTTTAAAGACGCAGTCGACTTTTTTTATTGCGAATTCTGGTAGATAAATTTAAATCTATAAAAAATAAGTAAAATATAATCTATCTTCTATGATAGTAAAAACTTGTCTATATAAAAATATACCATAAAAAATATAACATAAAGTGTCATAAATATATGTAAGGATTTTTTCAAACGTTTAATTCGGAATATTATAAAAATCTACACTAAATTTCGAAAATTCAGATTGCGGATGAAGAGTGAAAATTTCATATTGCTGATGGAGGGTTGAACTCTCGATATTATTGTAGAATGATCATTAGAATCGTGTCTAAACTATGTTAAACAATTATGACTGCAAAAAGTAGGCTAAATAAAAGAAATGAAATCAACGCTATTTTGCAGGGGAACTTATCTCCATTTATAATTATTATTCACAATTTACATTCAATGATTTATTTATTTATTACCATCAAGAAATTAAAAAATTTCGATTATAAACGAATTTTAATGTAACTTTCTCAAATTTTCAGGCGATGGAACATCTCCAAAACTTTATTGCCGACTGCGATCGTCGAACGGAACAAGCTAAGCAACGACTAGCGGAGACGCAGGAGGAACTGAGCGCGGAGGTGGCGGCGAAAGCAAACAACGTTCATGTGCTCGCCGAGGAGATCGGTAAGAAACTAGCCAAGGCCGAGCAGCTCGGCGAAGAGGGCTTTGTCGAGGAGTCGATGAAACTAATGGGCGAGATCGACGAGCTGCGCAAAAAGAAGAATGAAGCAGAACAGGAGTATCGAAACAGCATGCCGGCGTCAAGTTATCAACAACAGAAACTGAGAGTATGCGAAGTATGCAGCGCATACCTTGGGATACATGACAATGACAGACGCCTGGCAGATCACTTCGGTGGGAAGCTGCATCTCGGCTTTATTAAAATCCGTGAGAAACTCGCTGAACTTCAAAAAACCGTCGAAGAGAGACGTAAGGAGAAACGTGAATCTCAGCTCGACAGAAGACGGGACAGAGACAGGGAGGACCGCGATAGGGACAGGAACCGCGGAGGATTGGGCTACAGAGACCGCGACCGCGATAGAGATCGCGACCGTGACAGAGATCGCGAGCGCGACCGTGACCGCGATCGAGACCGTGACCGTGACCGTGACCGCGATCGCGACCGTGACCGTGACCGCGATCGGGATCGCGATCGCGACCGCGATCGTGATCGTGACCGCGATCGTGATCGTGATCGTGAGCGCGAGCGTGAACGTGAACGTGAGCGTGATCGAGACCGGGAACGCAAGGATAGCGGTAGAAGAAAGTCACGATCTCGCAGTCGCAGTCGTGGAAGAAGGTTTGTCAATTTCATGTCTTTCTGATACTAATGAGTTAAAAATATAGATCATTGTTCCTCCAGATCTCTGAGCGAATTAAAATTAACAAAATTTTCAAAGAGCAATTTCTCTGTATCTCTTATGAAATCTGCTCTTTTTCGTATTAAAAAGAAAAAGAGGAAAGATGAAGAAATTTAGTCTATCATCGAACAATGTTTTTGATATCTTGTTCTAGATCAAAACGTTCCCGTAGTGGCAGTCACAGCCGTCGATCTCGTTCTCGTCGCAGTGGGTCTAATGATCGTAAGAGATAAGGGACAAGATGTATAAGGACTATGCTCAATGGTTTCGTTTCCTTCTTCACACGCGCACTTTTACACATGTAAAATGTAATGTATAACACCAAATCGCGCGCACGAGACATTTGCACCGAACGTCTGTAGCAAATGCGATACTCCATTTTGACATAATCTTTGTACATTACTTGTCATCCAATTGATATTTTAACATAACTACTATTTATGCTGAATCTATTCCTATTGAAGTATGTCTTACATTTCTTTTAGATCTATTCTATATGTATAACCTATTTTGGCTTTTAAAATAGTTTTAATTCACTGTAAATAAGAATAGTTTAAGTACAACATGTATTGGCAGTTGTTACATGTTTCTATATTTGAGCATAAACGATAATAAATAGTAGCAGCATATAAGTAATCAACGTATCATTGCATCATTCTCCAATTTACACAAAATAAATCTTATCTGGTTGCCAAATCTGATTACACCTCTCATACGCTTGTGGTGCGCACGCTGCTTATTCAATTGCCACAAACATGTAGGATCTACAGATTTTTAATATCGAACAGCGGATTTATTGAGAGATGTTTCTGTGGGCAAGAATACTTTCGAGAGATTGTCCGCCTTTCCCAAGAGGAGATACAAACGTAAATATTTTAATTTTCTACCAGGGATCGAACCCGGAACCTCTGGCATGACCTGTGCGCTGTCCAGTACGCTCGTGTTCGCAGAATAAATTCAATTAAATTAAATTTTTTCGTCATAAAAGCATCAGACTTTCAGTAAGAAAAATAAAACTTTTAATACTAATTACTTTAATTTTTTATCGTAGTTATATTGATATTACTAAACATTATTTGAAAAAAAAAACTGAAATTACTTTTAAAATGAATATTTTGAAATTTTGTATGCGTGAATAAAGACACTATTCACTCCGCACACATGTAATAATCGTTTATACGTAAAATGTCTTTGTCGTTATCGTTAAAATTTAATGAGAACGTTCTTTCCTTTTTCCTCCTCCCACTCTTCATTTTATAAATAAAAGCTTTAATTATTTCTTAATCACGAATCTAACAGTGGTTATAATTTCTGTCTATGAAAAGGTGTGTGAAAATTGAAATAATATGACTGTTCAATAAGATGTCTGAAATGAGTGTTGATTATCTTTGTCTTCTTTCAAGAAATACGACAACCTTCTGAACTTACGAACAAAAGAATGACGGTGATCAATTTCGAGATAATTAAAAAACCTAATTAAATTCAAGATTAAAGGCGATTTTGATCTGGCTTGATCGACGATTAACTTAATAATCTATTACCTAAGTACGTTTAAAAAACGCAAGTTTTTTTAGACATAGTCAGAACGTTTACAAAGATTCTAAATTAGTAAAAAAATGTTTAGTATAGACATTGAAAATGTTTTATTATAAACATTTTTATAACGTTCATTAAATAATTTTAAATACGTAAAAACATCAAATTTTTAACGTTTATTTTGATACGTAATTTACGATACCTGTTACTCTAGTAATAATTTATTATAGTGATTGTGTTCCATTATTCATAATCAAATATTTTATATGTATAATGAAAAATATATAGTTTAGAAATTGTATCTAATAGTAAAAAATTAAAACTGTTTATTAATTATCATTATAAACAGTAATTAACTTCTTCAGATCCGGTGTACATTATTATATGTATGTATATCAAGTTTGGAAGCATCATTAAAATTACTTAATTCTATCGACATCATCGAAAATTATATACATATAATAATGTATATATATTGAAAAAATTATTTAAATTTAAAAAAAATGTATTGTTTAGTACGAATTACTTATTAAAGCGCTTTTATATATTGAATTGAAAAAATTTAATTTTTTTTTAACTAAGTTTTTTTATTCTAATAGTTCCAATAAATAATATTTAAATCTTATTAGAACCGCGTACATATGAGAAACACAACAGATAAGAAATTACCTGTAACGGTTGAGCTGGATCTTAGGTGCTATTATAATTCCGTGTGAATTTATATACTACGTATGTAGTCTTTTAAATTGCGCGCCAAACAATTTTTCGGTCTTGAAACGCAACTCTACAGAACTACCGCAATAATATCACGAGTTAAATTGCTAGAACAATTAACTTATGATATTATTGTGGACATTGTGGTAGTTCCGTTAAATTTCTTATTGGTTGTGTTCCAATACAAAAAAAATGTTTTTAAACTAAATTATTTTTTATTTCAATGGTTCAATTTATTTCAGGTCTGAAGAGGTTAAGAGTAAGGAACTGATAAAATACAATACTAATTTTATGATTTATCAGTTTTCTGAACATATATATGTATTTAAAATAAACTCAATAATACTTTATTTTTTTTAATTTAAAATTGTGATTTTAATGTTATTGCTCAAGTTTGATTATCAATATAGAGATTGATAATTGTAGAGAAAAAAATGTAATTTTGCGGCAATATATATATATATAAGATATTATAGCATTACAAATTACAAGTATGCATACTTATTTGAGCATGTATATGTACAATAAAAAATCATGAATTTATTACAATATTTATATTAATAATCACAAATTTATATTAGTTGTTAATAATATGTTAGCGTTCTTCAATTATCTCCGACCCCTCAAAGCCCTTTTTATGAGGACGAAAATTTGCCCAAGGTTGGTAGTCTTTACTAGTATCTCGTCGGTGTCAAAACATACATACGTTGACCTACGACTACGACTTATCAGTTAAAAGATGCGTAATAAACTTGCAACGTATATTTATAGCCTTTTCCAAATTCGCCGGCAATGTTTTTGTGACACGAAAGTTTGAATCTTGATTTGTTTAGTGTCTCGAAAGTAGCGGATTAATTTACGTTGGTCGATCGGTATTTGTTACTCCACTTTGCTATGTCGTACGTTATTTTGTATAACAATGGAATATAAGAAAATAACAAAAGCAAACGACTATCGCACTTAAAACGTTCTGATAAAAGTATCTTAACGGATGTTGTTATGTACAACTGGATATTTCGAACGAGAAAATGTTGTCAACTCCAAAAACAAAAGGTGGCCTGTTTTTGGCTTCATCCCTCTGTGATGGACTTGAGGACAATAATATAAGGTAAAAATAATTATTAGATATATAAATTTCCACAATTGCATTCGTTTTTTATTTTTTAAGGAAATATTAAACAATTATTAACTCTGCGTTTGCAATCTGGATTTTTTTTAGCATAAGCTAAATTTTACTTCCAAATTTTTGCATTTCTGCTCAAATTTCAAATTTCTGCTCAATTTTCTTGAAAGCCTAAAATAGTAAAGAAAGAAGATCCTGATTGCAGACAAAGAGTAAAAATTTATTGTAGATGATTAATTTTATTTAAAAATCTTTTCTTAGACAAGTGGCAACTCTTTTACTAAATAAAGATGCAGATCCTAATGTCTTGATTCCTGTACACGGAGTTACTCCGTTTCATTTAGTTATTGGCAACGATTCAGAAGAATTTGCAGAAGAAGTGACTAAACTATTCCTACGTCACGGTGGCAATCCCAACGTGAGGTATAATCTGAATTATCATTATAATGATCCTTTGTACAATATTTATGCAAACACAAGTGCAATATATATTCTTAGGTCAAATGATGGAATGACTCCGGTTCATGTAGCAGCAGCTTGGGGTAGAATAAACATATTGCAGTTACTTTTGGCAAATGGTGGTAATCCATTATGTTTGGACAATGATGGACGAAGTCCGTTTCACTATGCCTTTGATGAAAAATATTTTAATGTTGTGACGATGCTTGCAAATTATTGTGAAAGTACTCAAGATGAGGATGACAAACCAAAATATAACATGATGCTTGGTAAGTAGTCTCTAAACTTAATTCACAGACAATTTTTGAATTACTATTTATTATCTTTGCTCTTAATATTCTAGACAAAGTTTTAGTCATTAATGGGGATGTAATCGCCGAATATGTTGCATCAAAAAATACAGATGATGAAATATTAAATGAAGATAATATAGGACAGAAGAGTGTGCTTACTAATTCTTCCAGTTATAAGTCAAACTCTTCCTCGATGATTGTAGACCCAAGCAATGTACCAGATGTATGTGTTACTATTGAAACTAAGTACAAATTATCAAATAATTTAGATGAACATGCCTCTAATATTAATCATGTACCGACTGCTAAAGTACAAAATAACATTTTACGAACTCATAAGAAAGAAATGCCAAATTGCTCATTTGTCGATCTCGATTTTGACTTTGCAAATCTATATCTTTCCGATGTCATGCAGAAAGAAAAATGCCTTGTCAGTCAAATCATTAATCAACTCTCGTCATCATTAACAAGTAATTGCACTATTAACGAGACCTTGCACAATTACAATACAGCTAAACAAGAGGAAAGTAGTATTACAACAAGCAATTCTGATACGTCATTTAATAAGAGACTGTACTTAATGAGAGATGTAGGTGTATGTTATAAATATAAAAAATCAAAGAATTCTCCATGTAAAAAAAAGAATAGTAAAAATATTTTAAAACCTAACACTCCAAATATGAGAAAACAATATTCAAAGTATAACAAACAAAGTACTTCTAAAAACAAATGCAAAGATATCTCTGAAAAAATTTCTGTAACACCAACTCGTACATTGGATAATTCCATCATTAGCATGTCACCAAACTTTAATACACCTAGTCGCAGAAAGAGAAGAAATGATATTTGCAATGATTCTATTGTTAGCAAGTCGCCTAATTTTACACCAGTTTGCATCAGGAAGAAAAATCTAACAAAGACATCACATGAGAATTCCCTGAATACATTCAAGAAGTATAAAACTGAGATGCAATATTCTGAATGTAATTGGTATGAAAAACATGTTGCTCAATCAACACCAAGAAGAAAGAAACGATCGATATACAATTTCCATTCTGGCCGAAAAAGATTTAAATCTTATCGATATGAAAGCGATGCTACTTCTGATGAATTTATTTCTAATAATATATTAAAGCCAATTGATTTAAACAAAACAATCTTTTTCAAAATAAATGATACAACTCGCTATGATATTCTAGATTTAAGTAGTAAATCTTCATTATTAAATTACAAACAAGCTATCAAAATAAAACAACAGAATCAGTATAAAAATAATTTGGCAATAAAATTAGATGAAGGAAAATACGACGAGACTGATGTAACCGATAATAATAGTGACATAAATCTCTTAGATGTAAATAGTTTTAATCAAATTGAAAAGGAGAACGAACCTATTAACAATGTTAGCAATAATGAGAAAACTGGAAATAAGGAAATAAACAATGAGTTTATAACATTCAGAAAAAAAAATGATATTTATGAAACATTGGAAAAACGAGTAGATAATTTAAAATCTTTATGTACAACTGAATCTGATTCGTTACATAAAGAAAATTTTGTAGATTGTGTTGATTGTGATACTAAGAAATTACTAAATGAAGATTTAAACATGAATATAAGCAATACTTGTAATTTACATGCAAAAAATTGGTATGGTGATAGATTTCACTTATCTCCATTAAATAAATCGCTCATAGAAAATGATTCACTGCCTGCTATGAATTTACTTATACAAAGTAAAAAACCAATTTATGTACTAGATTCTCAAAAATCATATTCCTCAAGAAGTACCGATTCTAAGGAAAAAGGATTACTAAAAATAAAAGATTCAGATGTGTGTAATACTCAAAATTCGTGAGTACAACAGAGTACACTTTAAAAGCGATATCACTGAATGAACAATTAAGTACTTGATTGTTATAAATTTTAGGTCTCTACTTTCATATGTCAGTGCCCAAGAATATAAATATGAAGATCCAGAAGAAGGTGTAATTTTATTAGAACGCCGAGTTTGTGTTACTCCATTTAGGTGAGTTCACAATTACAATTTTTATTTTTACTTCATAATCTATGTATTAAGAATCATTGAATCATATCGTACTTTTGAAAAAGTCAAGAAATTTATCTTATCAAACTTATCAATGTTTCAGTAACTCTAATAGGAGTGAATATGATGTTAGAAGCAAAATGTCTGGTAAGTTACAAATAAATTTAATGTTATTGTTAAAAGATTATATCGATAAAATTAAAAAATAATTTGCCTATTACAGGTATTTCAAGTACATCCACTTCGCAAAGTTTACCAGAAGAAATATTGTTTATCGACGATATTGCTCTTAGACAACAACTTACACAGTTTGGCGATCAACCTGGTCCAATCACTAATACTACCAGACAGCTCTATCAAAAACGTCTTTTACGTTTAAAAAATGTCATTGATGCTAATTCTGATTTGTTCATACCAAATCTGAAGAATGCTCCAAAAAATCAGAGCTCAAAGCTAGACAACAAAATCTTACCTTATTTAGAGCTTGGAGTTTGGTTAAATCATCTGGATACTTACAAAAGCTTGGAAAAGCAAGTATTTCAAGAGTTTGCATCGCCAGATCCATTTCGAAGATGGCGTGAAGGCACATCGAAAACATCTTTCACCTATCTACTACTAGATCCGCGTATAACGCAGGATCTGCCAAATCGCAGTGTTCATCTTACAAACTCGGAAGTTTGGTCAATTTTCCTTAACGCTATATTTTATATCGGTAAAGGCAAACGTTCCAGACCTTTTGCTCATCTTTATGACGCGTTCAAGATATGGGTGGATGGTGATACTAGTACAAATAAAAAAATTAATTGCATTCTCGATATATGGAACAGCGATCATGGTGTGATCTGTTTGCATATTTTTCAAAATATTATTCCAGTAGAAGCTTACACAAGAGAAGCTGCCATGATAGACGCATTAGGGAAGAAACATTTAGGAAATTCTAAAGGTGGGAAGTACTATGGTATCGCGGCAACATGGAACATGCAACAAAAACAGAAATTTGGTAGATACTTATTATACAAAGCTTTACAAATTTTTATGCACGAGGGAGAGAGTCAGCTTTTCCCTTGCCATTTATAATACAAGCGAAGTAAGATAGATGTAATATAACAAATCGGTTTTAATATTGCGCTCTAGACTTTATCTGTACTGATATAAATGTATGTATTATATATTAATTTTTGATTCGTAGATACATATATATATAAACGTGACGACATAGTATTTTTATTAATTAAAAAAAGTTTGCAGAATGAGTATAATTATGTGCAATTTGATAAAGTAAATAATATATAGGAATAAATACATATAAAATATTTTTGATATAATAAATATTCATTGCAAGATCAGTGATTTGAGTTAAACGAGAAAATTAAGCTAAGAGTAAAATAATATTAAAATAATTTATATGTAATGTAATTACCTGATAAAAATATTTATTTATTTATTTAATTTATAACACAAAAAATGTGGAATTATATTGAGTGATATTGTATTTAAATTCTTCAAAGAAAAACACATTAAGTATATATGCAAGCATTTAAATATTATCAAACAAAGCTCTCGATGTCAAAACAATAAAATGAAGGGCAATTCGAGAATTACCGATAATTATAAATAAAAGTTTCCACATAATAAATTTAAAAAATTATAATTAATAAGGATTTAAAATGTATACATAGGTATCTAAAATTCTGCGCATTACATGTTTCGACTTTTGGATTGAACCTTCTTCAGATGCGTCGACGAAAGAAATTCATTGTATCGTAGACGGTAGAATTATAATATATTATCATGTTGCGATGTTGAAATGAGTAACTCTCTGCGGGATCAAATTCGTTGACAAAAGATTTTGGTAAATTGAATGTTGGTCGAATCGATAATCTGGTTTGATGTAATGTTGAATTATGATTAAAATTGTCATATTTATGTAAAGTTCTTTATCTCACTTTAATGACTCACCCAGACAGTATTCATAATGTGTTTTTCGAAATATTAACGTACACTATGATAAATCAGTTATTAGTCGTGTAGAGTGTTGAATATAAAGTCCAATCGTGTCAATTATTTTATATATATCAATAGTGGATAGAAGAATTAGTCCCAAATTTAAAGAAATTAAAAAATTAACTCTCGAATTGCCCTTCATTCTATCCTTTTATTGTAAGCATTTATTTATACAGACAGATATAACAATTATCTTTGTACATTTATTAATATATGTTTTGCAGGATACAACTACATATGTAAAGAGAATTAAATACAGTACTTTTTCACCAAGAAACCCTTCAGACCTTTTTCAAATGTTACAAATATGGCCTGTCAGGTTCTGTGTTTTTTGCTTTCTTGTCTCTTTTCCTAGGATACCACCTGTGCTTGGTAGTGTATGTGATTTTTGCTAGCTCTTCCACAACCTGATATTCCTTCTTTTTCCTAAAAATCTCAGCGACGTCTTTGTTTCCGATTCGCAGTACGGAAGTATCGGGTTTTTCTTCAGGCAGAGGTAAGGAACACTCGTATGGAAACGTCTTCTCAGGATGCCAGCAGACAACCATGCGATTATCCTCCATAAATATTACTGCTTCTGAGGGTAGAGTACTGTATTTGGTGTGTCTCGCAGAGCGAACGCAAGCTCGGATCGTGCGTAACATAAGATTCATCTGCCATGACAAAATGCAATTAATAACACAATATTGATAAATTTTTCACTTGTACTTCATACTTCATCAACTCGACAACAAATCATGAACTTGATTAATTGCGCAACAACAAACTTCTGTAATAATATTCTTATTCATTTTAAACAATAATTTGCAATTTATACCTCGAGGTTTTAATTTTGTCTTTCAATTTATATTTTCATAGATTTTTCTGAAGATTAAAATACGACTTGAACATCTGACTTTAACCTCTCCGTCGGATCACTGCGTTAAAATCATAAACTATATATATATGATTAAAATTCTGATGTGTTGAGCTGCTTTTCTGTTAGAGCGAAAATTTGATTGGACTACACTGTTATCAGAAGCCAATCACAAATATTATTAGAACGCGTTCTTGTCCATTGTCCGTTTCCGGTCATTCGACAGATCGGCGAGCTTACATGCATATCCACACGAAACACATGTGACCTACGGCGGGGGCAGGTGGAGGTGGAGTGGAGAGTGGAGTACGCGGCACTGGCACTGCGCGCGTAACGGCTGCGTGCAACTGTGCAGGACATTAGACAAGTCTGTTGCGTCGAGTGAATCCGAGATTACTTGTTTCCCGTAGAAAAGCATTATTATAGCTAGCGAAAGTAACGGGAAAAAACATGTTAGCGGTGAATCGGTACAGTTCATGTTCTCATCTCATTAGCGAGATGTCATAGAAACCGATGAGGGAGTCGTGAAAGAGAAATGATCCGGACTGTCGACGTACCTTTCGAGTCGTATTGCGATGCAAGCGATCCTTTTTCTCACGAGTGAACCAGGTCGACGTCGGATACGTTCGCGTCACAATGTAGAAACTGCAGATGAAGAAGCACGATTTTGTTTAGTTTCTAATCGAGTCAGGTGTTGAACCTAGTGATTCAGTTCGACAAACATCTACGACTTGCCGGTTACAGTGAAATTATAAATTGCCTCTCACTGCTCCTTTGTTTCTCGGTACTCTTTGTACCTGAAAAAGGTGGCCTTTATTACCTTTTGGTGAAAGTGCGATAAACTATAGCAGCAAGGATGATGATGGGCGATCAGTTTCGTAGCAAAGTGGAGCAATACTCACCGAAGTCCTCACCAAGGGGAGCACGGTCTCCAGTAGTATCTCGTCAAGATTCTACAGGAACACTAAAGACAACTATCTCCCTTGGAAAAAACCCTTCCATTGTTCATAGTGGACCATTTTATTTGATGAAAGAACCCCCAGGTAAAGTTACGAACGCAGAAAAAGAGATCAATATGTATAATATATACAAGTCTTTTGTAATCAAGTCTTTTTACGAATTGGATATGATCTTATAAATGTAACTAGGAAAACTTAAAATTATATGTATTATTTTTTTCAGGAGAAAGTGAACTGACTGGAGCAACAAATTTGATGGCCTATTATGGCCTGGAACACTCCTACAGCAAATTTAGTGGTAAAAAGCTTAAGGAACAATTATCATCTTTTTTACCAAATTTACCTGGTATTATAGATAGACCTGGACATCAAGATAATAGGTAATTTAACGTTTGTTCTTATGCAACAGTATTCAAACATTAAAAGTGTTTATTCTATATTTTGTTTTTTTTTTATCTTTTTCAGCTCCTTAAGATCGGTAATTGAGAAACCTCCCATAGGTGGCAAAGAACTACTGCCTTTAACGAGTGTACAGCTTGCTGGTTTTCGATTGCATCCTGGCCCAGTAAGTATTTTTATTTATTAAAATATTAATATGTACATAAATATAGTTATTAATATTAATATATATATGTAGAATCAAATATGTATATAAATTCATATAAAATATTTAAGCACTAAGATCCACTTTAACCAAAAATGGGATTATTTCTTTTAATTGATATATTCTTGTCGGTCTTTGAGACTTATAATTTAAATTATAATAGTATATATATTTTTTCTAAAATAAATGATGCATATATATGTGCAAAACACCACATTAAGTTACATAATGTAATTTTGCAGCTGCCGGAACAATATAGATACATAAATCAAGCTCCTCAGAGAAAACACAAAAATAAACATAAAAAACACAAGCACAAGCCTGGAGAAGTGCTCAGTGGACAGGAGACAGCCACTACGGACGTAGGTGGTTCCGATACGCACGAAAAGAAACATAAGAAACAGAAAAGACACGACGAGGAGAAGGAAGCTAGGAAGAAGCGGAAGAAGGAGAAAAAGAGGAAAAAGCAGAAGCACAGCCCTGAGCATACCGGCAGCCTCACACCGTCTCAGCATTCCAATTCGTGATCTCTAATCTGTCCTTTTCAATTCATGCCAAACTGTTGATCGGAATCTGAAAAAACATACGATATGTCAATATAATTACAATATACAGAACTTATATATATTTATTTGTACTAGGGCTGTAAACACATGGATATTATGATATACCCGCATTAAATATTCTACGTTTATATGTATAAATAATTTGAATTCTAAATTTACAAATATGAATAATCGAATAGTTTATAAAAATTAATTAATTTGCATATTTATAAATATTTCAGATTAATATTCCAATCATATTTACAGTCCTAACTCACACATAATATTATACATACTTATATGCCTATTTTTTCGATATTAGATTAATACGACGAGGAAGAAAACTCTATTATATGCAAATTATATGTAAAATATACATCGTATTATAAAGTAATGTAATCTTTTTTTTCGTTTGGAAGATTATGTATATAGGTCTGCTTTTACAGCTGGTGTAGACTTGTAAAAAGCTTAATGGTTTACGAAATTGTTTGCTCAATCTTCCTCGTTGTTTTGCACGTAAAACAAATATTAAGTATGCGTTACGATGAAAAAAAAAAAAACGTTTCCGAGCAGAATTAAGTTTCGCCAAATCTCGGCGCTTAAAGTGGCACGGCGATTAATGTATGGTTCTGTGTTTTATTTTCGAATGTGTTTTGCATAAGCAAAATGTAATCGTTGCAATCGTTTTCTAGTTTAGTACATCTTTTTTTTTAAACATAAACGTGCAGTATCATTAATGTATATATTATGTTCTCTTAAGCATCTTTTCGTAACCTTTACGTACTCGAAAGTTGCCTGAATCGGTGATGGGAAAGTGTAAAATATGACCGTGTGTAGTATAACGATCGTACGCAAGATACACTGTCCCAGATCAGTCGATCACTTATTCATCGCGTTATAATTGTAAAGCCCATATTAGACTGAAAATTGTGAATTGGAGATTAAGATTTAATCAATCAAAATGAAACGAATTAAATTGAAAATTGTTTGATGGGCCGAATTTTAAGTTTTAATTTGTAATTCTCAATCTCCAATGCATAATTTGATATGGGCTTAGCGCGATTATATTGAAACTAAGGTGTAAATATATATACGGGATTACCAGGAGATTATGTAAAGAGAGAATTGTCGAATACATTGCTGTTCTATGTAAAGTGATTAGACCTGTTCTTTTTCTATTTTAATTTCTGAACTAATGTATCACTGATACGATAAGTTAGAATAAGATAAAATATTACAGTTTTTTTTTACTCTAATTTATTGTATTAGTTCTTCGAAAAAGAACAGGGCTCTTGTTTACGAAGTTCATGAATGTATAATATACGTTTTAAACACTGACGCGATAGGTTTAGTGAAGAGAAAAAGAGATATATTGGAACGGGAACATTTAAATCTAAATGTAATATTTATGACGCGAAAGGAAAAGAGAATTAAAATGATTGATTTTGCAACAGCAGTTAATGTATCTTTTTCTTCCTAATTATCTTCTATTATTCTCCCTATAATAAAGTAAACACCAGATGAACGTAATAAACTCGAATCTATATGTTTCCACTAATATAGATAATAGGCTACATTCCAAGATCACTGCTAGTATATATATATATATACTAAAAATATATATTACACAAAATATCGTAAACTATAGATTATTAGCGCTAGCAGTGAATTTTGAAACACAATTTAAACTTTAGTTTATGTTCAACTTATTCTATCTTTTTCTAATTCTAAGAATTAATTCTTAGAACTGAACACCGAGTTTAAGTTAATCGATGGAAGCAAGCATTAAAGTCTGTTTTCTATAGCTAAATTAATATATATACTTTTAGAATTTAAAGTGAAAAAGGTATATATTATTTACGTTTAATATTTATTTAATATTTAACAAAAATAAAAAAGAAAGTTCTAATGTAGGAATAAAAAAACACAGACTACTATTAGCCTATTCTTTATTTTATTTTTATCAAATATCATTCTCTCAAGTGTATGTACCTCAAGGCTTTGAAGATAAGCAAGAATAGAAATATACGCAGCTCTCGAGAGTACGCTACTGTTCAGAATTATTAAATATAGGTGAAATAATTATTTTAGCGTAAGAATTGATTAAAAGTCGCGTGTGAATTCGAATATTTGAATTTATTCGAAAGCTCACTTCAGCCTACTTCTACGTTTGTCGCGTTGCTTGTACTTTTTGCACTCAGCATTTTCAAGCAACGCGACAAACTAGTGCATTCTAAGTTAGAATAAAACAAAATATAACTATCTCACTTTAACTTATTGCCAAAATACCCATGGTATAAAAACAAGAAGCTTGTTCTTTTTGGCTGCATTGTCTGAACTGATGTGAACTGATGCACATAGTGCAATAAGTTGAAATGAAACAAAAGGCAAGTTTTTTAATTCATCGATTGCGCATGATGCGCAAGTGCAACATGTTGCATCTGCGCATCATGCGATCAATCGATGAATTAAAAAATTCGCCCAAACATACATATCTGTTTCGCTTCAACTTATCGCACTGTGCAGAGAAAAAGAACTTCTTCAGTAAAAAAGAAAGATGAGTACACCAGGTTCAGAACTTGAGGTGGAAAAAAAAAGCAGACCTAAATGCGAAATTCTAGAGTGGCGCGAATTTTAAAACGCAACAATATTTTTTGACGTAAACATCGAAAAGCGACGGATCCGTGTTCTCCTGAAACAAAAGCAGACCAACAACGATAAACTGTAAACAGTCGTTACTCGAAAACGAAATCTGAAGCCGTTCGAGATTTCCGATCATTCCAATTGCGATTTGAATCAATTGGAAATCGGACGGAGTGAGCTTTGGGTTCCATTGGGTTCCATCGTCGCAATCCGCATTGCGTGGCACGACCTTGTTTCCTTGTGACTCGTTGACGGAGTCATCAGGTGTACGCATTAGCAAAGATGCAGCGTAATATACTCCGCGCGACAAGTCTGCAGCTGTTGCAGAGACGTCTCTTCAAGAAGTACCACGTGAGGGTTAGATTTGCACCCAGCCCTACCGGTAATAACCATTACACTGTTTATATTATACCGTTATATTTCTCTTTTTTGCTGATTCATTTTTGTTGAAAAAACACCAGTACCAATACTGGGCGTTGCCTTTGTAAGCTGTCCTAGAGCCGATCCTTATTCATGTGTTGTTTCAGGCCACTTGCACTTAGGAGGATTGCGCACCGCGTTGTACAATTATTTATTTGCACGCAGCAACAATGGCGCATTTATTTTGAGGATCGAGGACACCGATCAAACAAGGACAATTTCTGGAGCAATAGAAAAAATCCAGGATGATTTGCTATGGGCAGGGATTATATCCGACGAAGATCCTACCAGGGGTGGCCCTGTTGGTCCTTATGTACAATCATCAAGGCTTGAATTATATAAGTATGTATATATCTTGGTGCCCAGGTTTGCAAATCTGTCAAAAACAAAATATCTGCTATAAATTTTGTTGGAATGCTAGTAGAGATTGAACAGAATCTGCAGAAGAATATCATGGTAAATTGAGTGCAGAAATTGAATATAGCATTTGTTATTTCTAATTTATATTTTTTTTTATTTTTCTTTTATATTATTTCTAGGGAACAAGTACTTAAACTCTTGAACAACGGATCTGCTTACTATTGCTTTTGCACAGAGAAAAGGCTGGACCTGCTGAGGAAAGAGGCGATGAAATGTGGACAAATACCTAAGTACGATAACAGATGTCGACATCTTACTAAGGATGAAGTAAAAGAAATGCTTAGGAAAAACTTGGCTTATTGTATTAGATTTAAGGTATGTCTTTTAAACTTAACAGATCGACAGACTAATGGTTATAGATTTATAGCAGTTGCTTTATTGAATGTCTCAGTTAACGTCAACATCGGAAGTCTTTCATGACCTAGTTTATGGAGATGTGTTCCATGATATCACTAAATCTGAGGGAGATCCAGTTATTATAAAATCAGATGGTTACCCTACTTACCATTTTGCAAATGTAGTCGATGATCATTTTATGGAGATATCTCATGTCTTACGTGGTGTTGAATGGCAAGTTTCTACACCTAAACATATTATGCTTCACAAGTGAGTAGTTTTATTCAAGATAATTAAATATGTTTTGTGAATTCTTATAATTAATTACATTACAAATTGTATCTATTACAGAGCATTTGGCTGGAATCCTCCTATATATGGACACTTACCTTTAATAATGAATTCAGATGGATCTAAATTATCAAAAAGACAAGGTGACATAAAGATTGATTCATTCCGAAAACAAGGTATTTTTCCACTAGCGTTATTAAATTATGTGATAGGAGCTGGTGGTGGTTTCCACAAAGAACAAGAGAGTCAAGATCTTTACACTTATCAGGAATTAATTAAACAGGTAATTGCTTCTATTAACAAAGTTTTCGTTTCCTATTCTTAAATATAAATAAAATATATAAAATATATTTACTTATTTTATTCTATTGATGTATTTTATTTTTTATTGCAGTTTGACATTACTAAAATAAAACCAAGTTCTGGCAAACTTATGCCTGATAAATTGTGGGAATTTAACAAACTGGAAATGACAAATTTACTACAAAATGAAAGAAACCATAAATTTTTTATTGAAAGAATTAAGAAATTAGTGTCAGAAGCTTTTCCAGAATGGTATATTTAATTTCGCATATAGCATTGCTAGTAATCTTACCTTTTTAAATTTTGCTTATACTCTTTCTATATACTTTAGGAAAAATGATGGAAATTTGCAATTAGATGATGATCATATAATAACAACGTTTAAATGGGCACAAAACAGGGTAACAACACTCAATGATCTCGTCAAAAAAGATTTAGCATTTTTGTGGATTATTCCATCTTCTATACCAAATGTTAAGCAAGATGGATATTCAGGTATTAATATTTTTTTTATACAAAGAATATAGAGTTTTGCTTGTCAAAGATTATCTCTTATTACATTATTCTAGATACGATTAAGTTATTGAACGCGGAATTAGTTGAAATAGATGCGAATAATTACAATACCGATTGGATGACACCTTATCTAAAGGAGTTTGCCAAGAAGAACGGAATTCCATTCCCTGCTTTGATGAAAACTCTGAGAAGCGTTATGAGTGGCGTAAATGTAAATATAGTATACAAATTTATTTTTATTATCGAGAAAAAGCTATCAATACATATAATACATATAATATTAATGCTTCGTAGGTTGGACCACCTGTTGCCGAAATGATGGAAATTTTAGGAAAGGATAGAACACTATCACGATTACAGCGTTGTGTTTCTTGAAAACTTACATATGTTCTGTAATAAAATGGCAAATTGATTGTACTGTCAAAGGTAAAATACAGTTAAAGAAATAAATTTAACGTACATATATATTCCACAGCGCTAGTTGTGATGAGCGAATGTCCTTTATTCGAATTGCATGTTAAATTTGTCTAGACGTTTTGGTCTATTTCAGACCATCATCAGTAAAAATAATTGTACAAAAATAATTGTATACAAAATATAAATTGTATACAAAAATAATTGTATATATAATTTATAAATTTAAAGTGATGTAGTTAAATTGTGAATGCAGAGATTCATCAACTCTTTAAATTCGAGGATATAAAAAAAGAGATTAAAAAGAACCAAACCTCATAATTTGATTTAACAATAATAATATTAATCTTACTAGGAGATGCATTGGCTAATCCTAGATTATATTTTTATAGAACCATAGTCAAGTTAAAATTGCTGGTTAGGGAACGACTAGTTGCAGTTAAAATAAAAAAAAATCTAGTTAAACATTTTATAAATTTAACTTAAGAAAATTAAATAAAAAATTTGTTATGTACACACATTTTAATATATTTGTGAGGAACAAATATATTGAAATGTAGACAAAATATTTTTATTTACTTAAAAAAGGTACGTATTATGTATTTTCGTTAACAGTTGCATCGATTTTTTTGCATATATGGTAAAATTTGCAAAATATATGAATGTAATCATTTTATATATATATAATATTTCTTATATACAAAATTCATATGTATATTAACACATTATATTCTTATTCTACATAATATTATACAAATTATATATTAATATATATTTACTTATATATATATATATATATTTAATAACATTCTATAATCTATACAAAAATAATTATAAAATAATATAAAAAATCTTAAGCAATACTGAACAATTCAAATAATGATTTTATAATTACTATTTCTTATATTTTTTATAACTTAAATAGTTTATTAGGAAAGAGAATAATGTAAAAATTTTAAAATACAGAACTTTGAGATTTAACTTTATTACAGAATAGTGATCTTTTTTTTATACAGAGTGTGAGTAATTCGTAAAATTTTCATTTTATATAATGCAATATATAATTTATAATATACTTAAGTACAAAAAGATTAATACATGTAGAAATTATGCGTAATTATCTTGACAATAGTAGATTTTATATATCTACTTTCATTAAGATAAAGAGTTTGTATATAACAGATTGAACACGTTTATTCTTAAATAGTTTTTTCGATCCAATGCGAGATTTTTCTTATAGCACAGGATTTATAAAATATTTATAAATGCTCAGATAACATATATGATAGTATTATAATTTTTGAGACAAAATTTGAGAACATCATAGAAAAAATATGTTTTATAGTAATATTTACATCTTTGATGCACAAGAATGAGAAATGAAGAAATTGTAGATGAGACGTCTATTCTGATTATATTATAATAAAACAAGTTATTAATATTTATTAGTATCGCTATATTAATATGATTATAAATCCTGTTATTATATTAATATTAAGATTGCTTCATAAATTGCCAATTAAAATGCCTGGTATCATAATGATTCTAAACTGGTCGAATAAAATATTATCTATTCTTAGTTTAACTTTAGTAAAACAATAAATCATTATGTAAAAAATCATTATGAAACCAATTTCCACACCAATATAAGTCTGTGCTTGTGTAAGGCCTGTGTTGTTAAAAATTAATAAATATCTTTTCTTAATTTCTCGAAGATATTAACTGTACAGGAAAGTAATGCGATGAATAAATGATTTATACAAGATGTTTACATCAGTCTTTGAATATTTATAATCAAAGGGACAATAAAACTGAATATATCACTTAACAAAATATAAATCTTAATCTATTTTCACTGTGCAATTTCAAAATAATAGTATAAATATTAATATAAGTAATCAAAATTAAAATTATGTAAATTAAAATATTTTTGACACAGATTGTTATGTGTATATCTTTATGTACAGATTAAAGTTTATATACAAATTTTAATTTTAAAAACTTGACATATGCTTATTTTGATATACAAGAAAACCTTATAAAATAAATATTGTATATTGTTAAAATATTAGAATAAATAATATTTTAATATTGTAGAGACAATTTGTGTTGCATTACAGATTAATTATCACAATAGTTTCAGATTTATGTTATAATGTATATACTCATAATTCTACTTTACAAAACTATAGATTTTTGTCTTTTTAAAATATATATCAATTTATACATACTATTTTCTGTCTAAAATTATGAAGTTTATTGAACAATTGTTTAAATGTATTTTTGTACATATATACCATAAATATGTATTTTATAAAACTATTAGAAGTAATATTAATCGACCACGGGATAAAATGGTTCATTTCCTAAATCTTAATAGTATCTCACCTATAAGAGAATGGACCAAAATTAAGTTTTGTAAAAATCTTAATAATAATACAAACTTTTGCAAGATTAAAAAATTTAACATTATGATCTTGTAATGAACACTTTAAAGTTCTTTTATGTTAAATTTAATTTACTTTGTCGTTAAAAAAACCCATTTCTGCATACGGAGTCTGTCTTATCCCATCTTCTCCGATATAAAACAACGTATATACATTTTAGAAAGGAATATTATCATATATGTATGTATGGACACATGATAACATAAGATTGTCAACTTCGTATATTAGTAATCTTATTGTAGAAATATCTGAAGAATACACACAAGATGACACAATTATATATAAAAAATCTACATATAAAAAGAGCAGAAAAGACAAAGTTATAAAAATTGACAAGTATTAAATAAGCATAAAAAGATTACAATATATTATATATTATATTATTTTAAAAGAACAAAGAATTTATTTTCCTGTTTTTTTTTTTAGAAAAAATTTTAAATATTTAATTACCTGTGATGAATTTTTCATAGCCATTTGACTATGTAATTCTGAATGGAGATGAGCAGGCTTACGAGAAGATATATCCCTTGTTCCAATAAAGTATGTGTTAATTTTTGATGTTTTTAAGGGGGAGGTTATCTGACTTAAATAATCTTCAAACCATACATAAAAGCAGTAATATTATACACATATTCTGCATATAAATCTGATTTAAAATAATTGCTTAAAAATATTTACATTTTATATATATATGTATATATATATATCTCGAATAATTTAAAAATTTCTAAAAGTTTTCTTTTTAATATCCATTTGATTATCGAAATTATTTATCAGAAATTAATATACTGAACTGTCTTGTTATGTTTTTATTGCTCTATAAAAATATATTAAGTATTAGCCTTTCTTTTTTTTATAACTTTTTCGATTAACATCACTTTTAATAAAATTTCATAAATTAAACAATTAACCAAAACACCTTTTTAGAAAATAGCATGTATAGATTGATATCAATATCCAAAAGAGATAGAAAATTTCTAGTTTGCAAAGTAGAACCATGAGTACATACATTATATAACACAAATCTGAAACTATTTGTAATAAAATCTTGTGATCTTTGAAGGAGTACTACTAATAGTCAAGTATGTATAGGAGTACTAATCAGCACTAATACTCTAGGTGGAGTACTAACAAGATTTACAACGACTTACTTATTTTTGTCTTTTATACGATGTCTTGTATAAAACACTAACGAATTTAAATCAACTTATTTGCAACATTAAAGAAAATTTTTTTACATTCCAATGTATATCTAAAAGGACAGAAGTGCCTATTCTAGAATCACGTATTTTGTACTATATATACATATCTAAATATATAAATAGAATTGCGCTGAAAATTTATTACTGCACAACAAATTCAACTTTGTTTTTATAAGCAGTCGTTGTACGGAAGAAAATCATTTTGCATGTACCAAATGTTAGTAAAGAATTCAGCACAGGCAAGATCGTTTTCTTTCATACAAAGACTACTTACAAAATAGCTGAATTTGTTATGCAGTAACAAGAAAAATGGTCTCCTTCTATAACATTAGATGGATTTCTACATTTCCTTCCGTTTAATCCTCACGATGTCACGGAAATTGTAATTAATTGTCTTAGGGCAAGAATATAAACGAAATAAATTCATAAAAAATAGATTAATATTTTCTTTCCTTAAAACATTAATTACAATTAACGAAAGAGAAAAATACGCCCTCTTCGGGATAGCATCTTATCAGTTGTTCAGATCATTGATGGCTTGTAAAATACGTTTTACATGTCCAACCTTTGTGATTCCTAGCTCTTTTAGATCTCGACGAGCTAGGGTTAATAGTTCTTTACCTCGTATATCATGAGCAACGAATTTCTCCGTATACTCTGCCAGTCGCAGATTTTCCAACCATGCACAGACCTCCGGAACTCCCCAAGTAGTAACCAGATCTCGAGCCGGACCCGCGCTGCCAGCAATGCGACGACACTTCAACCAAAATAACCCTCGATGACGATTTTTTTTATCTCCCTGTAGATCCAGAGTTCGAGATGTCGGTTAGTAACACGGTTAGTCAGATTAGTAGTAAAGCGGTATGCTATTTTATACGCATACGTTAGAAACATGCTAATCATATGCAGGTGAAGATTTGCACTCGGGATTATACGTGATAACGGATTCGTCAGGCATACAAAGTAGCTTTCGAATGGTCTATATGTTCGTTTGCGATAGTGTGATTCAAAGTCGCGCAAATACCATAGATATGCTTTCGGTATACATTAATGAGACAATATATATAAGATATTCCATTATATATATTTATTATTGTACTTTAGCAAAATTCATATACATTCGCTAAAAGATACATCTTTCATAAAATCACGAAAGTTCCCCTCTCGTTGTCACAGTGCAACAAACTCACGAAATCATGAGAAACCGGAGGCGCGATAACAAAAGTAAAAGTTAAGTTCCATATAATTCAAGTGCATACTCGGATGTGTTGCGTCTGCTAACGTAACTGAAGATAAGTACAGCATCGCTAAATATATCACACAATATATGTTATGTCTCACTGTGGACTACAGTAGAGCTGCTGCAAGCGAGAATAAACAAATAAAAGGCAATCTAAACGGCAATTCCATTTCTCAGTAGCTGTAATACATGCACGCACGCACATACATACAAACGTGTACAAAAAATAATCAGCATCATGTTCCGCAAAACTAAGTCTCTAAATGCTAATTCTATTTCTCTAAATCATAAGCATTAATACTTAAAAGCATATTACCAGCACTGGGATTGAGCACTCAATCAATCCGAAACAAAGCATAGGATAATGTATTAATTATCATTTGAAAACAATATTTACGCATAATGAATTGTAAACTTTTCTCAAAAAAGATTGTAAATTTTCGTGTAAAATATATATATATATGTAAAGAGAGGTGCTTTCATAATATTACAATCTTTGTGTTATCCAACTAGCTAACTAACTTTTCTCAAAACTTATATACAAGAATAGTGCTCTATATAATTTTTTCTTTGGAATATACTGGCAGATGGAATATCGAATACCAATAAATAATGGAAGACTTTATCGTTAATTTGATCATCAATGTGCTTCGTTCGATTTTGATAATCTTGTGGAAAGTTCTAAATAACTATAAATATAGAATAGATAAATTAATTGTACCTCCCAAAGTGTCTGTATACTTAATTCTTTAAATTATGTTTGTAAGCGAATACATGAGTATTTATAAAACAAACTTTTTGTATATTAAGTATTAAAAATTCAATTAGTATTCCGTCAATTAAATATGTAGTAAATATCACAAAATGTACACTGTGAAAAAAATTTACTAAATTTTAATAAATATATCTTTAAATACTCCTAGCGGAATATTTAATAAATGTAAACACATGTTTATTAGATACAAGAATCATTAGTTTGATTCAACTATCATATTTTTTATTTATCTAAATATTTATTTACCATAAGTAAATATTCTGTTAGGACTACTCAAAGAAATATTTATTATAATTTAATAAATTTTTTCTCGGTGTATATGTAAACTTTATCACAATGCAAAATACATGACAAAAATGTAAAAATAGTTAATTTCATAACTCGTATCTCTTTAAATAATTGACTTTAAGCAGCATTGCATTAAGCATAAGAAAGAACTATACCTGATCGTCTGCGGGAATATTTTGCAAGTAAACCAATCCTGTGCCTCCTTCATCAAAGGTACATTTTCGTAATTGCTGTTCCATTTGAGCTAGAGATACAGATAGCTTGTTTTCTAAATCTTCTCGTAATTTCTACGTTAGGAAAATAATTGTTAATTTAATCAATGCGTTAATATTTTACAGTCACAATATTTGCTCTGCTCACCAAGCTATGTGCTTTATCGCGCAATAATTCACAAGATTCTTCATACAATTGCCGTGCGCTTGATACTAACTCTGTTACCATGGGCCTTAGGCTTTCCTATATTAATAAATCGAAAAAGTTAAAAAAAAGTAGATGTGACAGATTTCTAACTAATTCCCTAATCAAAACTTACCCCTTGCAAGATTTTACCATTGGGATGCACTTTTTCAAGTGCATTTGCTGTTCGTAAGGCTACTTGATACAGATCTCTTTCCAGGGTTGGATGTGATATAATTAACAGTTTTACCCACTTGACCAAGGTCGTTACGGTTTCAATAAAACTTAATAAGATATTCAATTCCTCATCGTTCAACTGAGGAGGTTTATTACAAAGTTGCAATTGTGGTCTGGATTGTGATGCATTGTTTATAGAAGAAGATTGAGCGCTTAATGTATTGCGTTGTTTCTCTTCCCATGTTCTCAATGAGGTTTCAAGTGCCTGAGATGCAAAATATTTTCAATTCATACACATAAATTAAAATTATTTTTCCCATTAAAAAATCACAACAAATACCAGGACTCGTGAACTCTTATTACTCTAATAGTTGTCAGCATTATGGATTTTTAATAACAAATAACTGTCTTGCACAATAACTGTTTTGAAACTCAACATCTTAAAGATATCAACGTCTTAAAGATGTATATATGCAGAACAATAAGAATTTACGAGCCTTGATAAATAAGGTAAATGTTCCAGTGGCCGGACACATTGAAATAAAATATTTGCTATTTATTTGAACAGTTATGAATAAAAATAACATTTATTGTAAAAAATATTCCTATATTTATAACGATTAATTAGGAAAAAAGAAGTAAGCCAAATTCATAATTTTTATATTAAAAAAAATTTATTATGTAAGTATGGGTCTATGATTTGATAAAATGGTAGGTAATCGTTAAGAAATTCGTTAAGCGTTAGCATTCAGCTTATACAATAAAAACTCGATATTTAATTATATTTATGAATAAATCATTGAATATTTAATTATAAAGATTAATTAGAAACTCGTTTTGACGAAATTCATCATAGAAATCACAATAAAAACGATATTTTTAAGTGTCCGGAGACTGGTACGTTTAAAGTACTAATGGTCCCAATCACCGGACTCGTATGTGTATACCCATTACCCAGCTTATGAGGTTAGAGTCACGTAGTCTTGCTTTCGTAAACAATACGGAATTGTTTGGTAAGTAAATAATTGTATATTTTTAAAGACTTAATTGCATGTGAAACTTTTTAAAACTATTCATCGATAATTTCTTTTATTTATATATGTTAAAATAAGTTATTCATGTATAATAGCAATTACTTATTATAATGGAAGTTAAAGTTTTCTTTTATAACCTCATTGAGCAAGCGTCTTTAAAATCATGCATGAATAATTAGATTAGTGATTAAATCAATATAAAAATAAACTTATTTTTACAGATAAACATGAAGACAGCAGCAGGGCAAAAGGTATGCTCAGTCAGTGATAAATGATGCAATACATGCTATTCACCGAGGGATTCCGATTAGACAAGCCAGTAAAATGTATGGAATTCCAAAAACTACGCTGCATGATAAATTTAAAAACAAATCACAAATTAAATCTACAATGGGACCATCGACAATTCTGTCTTCAGAAGAAGAAAGCCAGTTAGTTGATTGGATGCTGTATATCAGTGAAAAAGGTTTTCCGGTAACCAAGGAACAACTGTTAGACAGTGTGCAATTATTAATAATGCAGTTACAGAAAAAAAATCCTTTTACGAACAACAGACCTGGACGTCATTGGTATGAATCATTTATTTGTCGACACCCTGAGCTATCACATCAAGTTGCACAGAATTTAATTACTATCAGAGCATCAGTTAATGAAGATTGTTTGAGAAAGTGGTTTCATGAAGTTCGTCAATACTTGTTAAAGAAAGAATTGCTCTGTATTGATGCTTCACGGTATTTTAATTGTGATGAAAGCTCCTTTTTATTGTGTCCGAAAGCAGAGCAAGTTATTGTTAAAAAAGGTGCTAAATCAGTATACAAAATCGTAAATGCTGATGAAAAAGAGGCACTGACAACATTAGTAATGATTAGCGCTTCCGGAGTTATGGCACCTCCCATGATAATGTACGCTTACAAAAGAATACCAGCAACTATAGCGCAGAATATCCCCAAAGGATGGAGCATTGGAACTTCAGACAGAGGATGGATGACTGCTGAGTCATTTTATGAATATATTACTAACGTATTTTACCCGTGGCTGAAAACTAATAATATTGTATTTCCCGTCGTATTATTCATGGATGGACATTCCTCACACTTGACATTGCCTTTGAGTAATTTTTGTCGACAGCATAAAATAGAGTTAATAGCTCTGTATCCAAACGCCACGCACATTTTGCAGCCATTAGATGTAGCGATTTTCCATCCTTTAAAATTGGTTTGGAAGAAAATTGTCAATAATTGGAGATTAGAAAATAATGGAGAACGCCTAAAAAAAGACATGTTTGCCCCACTGTTAAAAAAGACTCTTGATTCAATAGACCTTACTTCTATGGCTAAAAATGGATTTCAAACGTGTGGACTCTATCCTTTTACACCTAACGCTGTGGATTTTAATATTTTAAACAAACATAAAAAATCCGAGAACCTAATCAATACTGCACCTACTCAAACAGATTTGATAAAACAGTTTATTAGCTTTTTTGAACAGCAATTGCCAGAAGAAATGCTCCAAACATTTAAAGCGGCGGAGATAGTAGGAATTTGGTATGGTGAAATTTTACTTACCCTATTTCTGTAAAGCATCTGCATGCGATTCTTGTGTATAATTTTTATAACACCTGGTGGTTGAATCCAAGCCTCTCCGTCGACCTGTATGGGGACACCCTCTTCTCCTAAGATATTAATCTGGACTGTTTGGCATTGGGCTATCCTATGATGTTGCAAATTTATCAGCCGCGACGCAGCCATTTGAACAGATCCGAAGACCGCAACTACTTCCAAAATACGATCGTCAAACGATGGTGCCAAGAACAGATCTCCTTCCTTTGAACCGCCCCAGAAGTTTGTGCCACCCATAAAACTGTCATTAAAAAATTAAAACTTTAACTTAGAGAATTATAAATCGATATATATATATATATTTTTTTTTTATTATCATAAGTACCTTGGTATATTTAATACAACAATTCCTTGCAAAGACGGCAATGGTATCCTTTGACCGTCGCACTCCAATTGAACTCTCTGCTCAAGATTTTTATAAGTTTTCTGTATCCACTCTTTAGAGCCTAAGACGCCATACCACATATAGTTCTTAGCACGTGATCGACACTTCTCAGGATGCTCTTCTCTCTTATTGTGAAAATCGAGACTGATTTTTGCGTCTATGCCAATGCCAAAATAATTATTCATGACGCATCGTTCAAAGTATCCTTCCCTGTAATACAAAAAAATAGTTTCGTGATCTCTGTATTTATGTCAAATTAATATATATAATGATGTATGTGAATTACGTCAATGTTTCGTCTGGATCCATTAATGGCGATACCGGTGCACATAGAGCATCTGCATTTGCCAGCAAAACTTGACTGATGAGACCAGCTCCTCCACTTACATCTATATATTTACAAAAAAAAAAACACATTAATTATATAAAATGAGAAAGATTATACTTTAATATTGCATTTTTCCTTACTTGGCCACATAGGTAATCGAACTAAAGGATTTATTATAGGAAGTTTCTTCACGTCCTCCGTTTTGTCTACAGATTTTGCTCTTTCGTGACGCAAGCTCACGCTTGAGCCACCTAAACGAGCGGTAGTTGCCATCAACGACACAACTTCTGATGCCTTCAATAAACTTCCACTGCTTATACGACGTGTAGCTTGCGGAGAGAAGCCTGAATTGGGTAACTCCACGCTTACTACATTATTAGAAAAATCATTAAAATATATGCATATAAATTGCCATGTAATCATTTTTTAGCTGGCCAAACTTACGTCTTTCCATACTATTTCCACCGTATTGTTTATCATGTGGATCCAGTTTGTAATCTAAATTAAATTTATGATGGCTCTCAATTGACAACGATGGACTTGGTGGATCAACGATAACACTAATCTGCGGTGGAAAATTCGTAGAGCACTTTTCGTTGGTAATGTCCGATGGGACGGGGAAGCAACATACTGGTCTCAACAAATCGGATGTTTTTTCTTTTTCAATAGTTTCGAATGTAGTCTCAAGTACATTTGTCTCCACAGATTGTGGAGATTTAACTCCTGAGACACGAACGCATGTTGTTAAGCCCTCCGTTTTATATCTACTTAGCATTCCCTGATAACATAAAACATAATTAGTTTTATATGCATAAAATACATAAAATTAACTTACATACTTAAACACAGTTGATTTTATATATTTAATTTTAAAAAATTGAAATATCTATTTTTTGTACCTCTTTATCAGTCTTTATACTTTTTCTGCCTTTCTTAAACGAGTATCTTCCAATATCATTTCCTTCGCTAAATTGAGCTAAGCCACAATATCTATGCGAATCCTCAAGTTCTAAGCCTTCACTAACAGAATCATACCCCATTATTACATCACCCATTATCACATCCTGTCTGAGGGAGCTCAAATCTTCCAAGCCGCTTTCCGAGTGTTGAATTTCACTGGAAAGCATATCGGAATTATCCGGTGAATCATAGTACCCTATCTCCGCGTTCTCCCATTTTTTCGTGGTATCGAATATATCGCTGTCTTTATGACCTGAAAAGTGTCAGAGAAATTATCTAATAACAAGATAAAAAATACATATAAAGTTAACACTTTTATGATACTTGCCACATTGGTAAGTATTTACTTACCGACTTCACTCAATGTGCTATTTCGCACAGTGTAACTCTTGGAATCAAAACTTTCAGAAACCATGCTATCTGTACTGTTGGTACAGCTACCCCTAGTTTCTAGCTTGACTATCGCGGGTTTTTGCACGTGTTCTGGTGAAATGTTTTTAGAATGAAATGAATCCATGTCGAGGGATACGACTGTAGTCGCATCATCTGATGGTGTACTTGTGTCTAAAGTGATTTTTGTCACAGTTATTGGAACATCAGAAGAAGCTTCTATTTGTGTCGGTTCAGACAATAGAAAATTATCATTAATAGCTGTCTGAATTTCTTGTTGACCACTGACAGTTTGCATTGCGGGTATGTCAAAATTGAGAACTCTAAAATTACATCGAGTTACTTGTAGAATGCAAATATTGATACGTCATTAAGTTCATGTTGACAGTTACCCTTGTGGTATGTTTTCGCTGTTTCGTCTACTGTCGGCAAAACTATCGGGTGCAGGAAGAGTCAGTAATTCTTCGGGTTGCGAATCTCTCCTTAAATCTGGCATTGGGCTCAGAGATGCCACATTAGGAGTAGGACTTGGGCAAGAGATCTCTATGCTGCTGGATTCTATAATTGGTAGATATATGACCTGGTCTGTTTGACATAAGTTATGCATAATATGGTATGAAGAAAACAAATATTAAAATCAATTTTATCATCTAAAGAAAGTATCCGGTAGTTCTCCCATAAATAGTATGACAAGTTTAATCTTACTACTTGTCATAGTATTTATCGGAGAACTATCAGATACTCTTGCGATATTTGACATCTTACTGCTTTGTTTCTCATCCGAAGGACTGTTCTGCTCGTTGACAGCTGTTTCTGTGTGTTCCACTAATTTTCTGACAGCTTTTTTCAAACTATTTACTCTGTAAACATCATTAAAATATACATCTCTCTTTCTACATTTATAATACAACATATATAAATATATGCTATACCTGGACATTACAATCTCTTTTTCTATATATGATGCTCTTTGAATGATGCTTTTTTTTAAATTCGTCATTTCTTTTTCTGGTTTTTCTAAAGCACCTTTCTCTTGGATGCTGCTAAAAGTGTCAGTTTTTAGAGTGCCAATGTCAATGTCTTCTGTGTTATCGGATAAATTGCTTTCTTCTTTTGATAATGTTTGCAACAATAGATCAAGTTTTTGTTGAAGTACTGTACATTTTTCTCCCAATTGTTGGTCCCCTGTATTTAGACTGGCTTCTAGTATATATGTTTCAAAATCTTTTACGGTTGTACATAAAACTCTGTAAGAAAAAACTCTTAGTTTAAATGCTAAAACTTAAAGCTTATGCAAATTTATATATATATATATATATATATATATATAGTGTTCCGGAAAAAAAACATTATTTCAGCGTGAAACTTCTTTTAACGCTTATACTTAAAAAACATACACGGAAAAATCTCTCTCTCATACTTTTATTACTTAATTTTTCACGCTGCAATAATATTACCCTCGAAGTTCGGGACACCCTGTATGAATGTGTTATTATATTACTTACTTGGCACTTGATAAAACTACACTTTCCTGATCAGATTGCAAAATATTTGTTAGATGAGCAAGAACGCTGTCTTCATACTGATGAGCTATGCTCGTTTTTATAGCCGGATCCGGCTGAGTCACTTTGTGACATGACAGAGATATGTTGCGTTCGAATGTCATAATACTCCACCGATCTAGCATTTTTGTGCCCGCTTTCTCATACTTGTCCAGTAATTGAGGTAAATGCGCGTCATCGTCACACGACGAACCCCACCCTAATACTCGGGCTAAATCATTTCCTGTTCCTAAAGGTAGTACTCCAATTTGACATTGTCTCTGCAAATTTGATAAATACAAATATATTTCTTTTTATTTTATGCAATGCATTTAGTAGTACATTTTAACAGTTCCGAATGAGAATAGATTAGATAGATTAGTCATGCATACACTTACCGCCTGTAAAAAAAGTTAACAAAGCTTCGCGTATATAAAGAAGCCTAAAGCACACACACCGATTTCATCTGGAATAAAATCATAAAAGAGACACGCCATGCAGTTTATAATCAGAAACTTGAAAAAATTAATACCATTGGCTGCAATATCATAGCTCTAAATATTGGCACGATTTAAATATCGTATATATTAATGTACAGGATAATTCTTTCTAATATATGTATATCAATACTTCAAAAGAATGAGTAGAGTTTAAGAAAAATTTTATTTTCCTAGCTATAATTAAATAAAATATTTAGAATGTCCGTCCTCTCATCTAGTTCTCTTTTCAAGACAATTAAGTAAGATAAGCGCAAAAGTTTAAATATACATTTCCGATACCTTTAAAACATCATCAGAGAGTTGTTAGGAGAATATAACTTATTTGAACAAGAAGTAATGCGAACAAATCCAATCCAAGTTTTGAACCCTTCTCAAAAGATTATAATTCAGAAGAGCTAATCAAACTGTAAATTACAAATCTCAATTTCAAGAATTAAGTTGTCGATACCGGGAGGATGAAATTCAAATCGAATTTAATCATGTCATATCTTGTCTAAATATATCCTTTCTTAATAATTCTGACGATGTTTCGAAAATATCAAAAGTCATTCTCCAATTCTCGCGATTGAACTAAAAAAATCGATGTTTTAAAAAGAAAGATACATATATATTAATATTTTTTTCAAAAATAATACTTTAAATATATTATTTAATAAAATTATATATATATGCAAATTTGTCTTTATATTTATTCTCCGAAATATTAACATATAATTAAGAATCACTCTGTGTGTATGTATGTTAAACAATAGATATATTATATTAAAACTTGAAATAGTATACAGTTATGCTTCTTTATTCTCATGTATAACGAATTTTAACTGCAATTTATATTCATGCATTATGTAATGTCAAGTAATATCGCTAAATTGCTAGGCTATGCTGCATATGCAGCCCTGGTAGAGCGTAATTAGATTGAGATGAAATGGTAGTCGTTAAGAAATCATGCTGAAAGAGATAAAGTTATCACTCACAGTTTTAAAATACGCATTTACTCACGTGCATTCCAAGCCGATCGATTTCCGAAAGAACCCATCCTACAGACCCATCACCACTACATACTAAAATCCGGAAGGGGTCGAAGTGTCGGAACAGTCGTAATCTGTAATAAAAATCATAATTCTTATATTCAAAATGTTTTTATATACACCTTGCTACACGCGTGCTAACGAATATTATATATTCATGTTTGTTTTAATCGTTATTAGCATATGTATAAAATTTGCTTACCCTGGACCTGGTCCTCCTTGTATAAGGTCGAACACTTGTGCGGGATTTAATAATTGTTTAAATCTCCTTAAAAACTTAATACCTTGATTGTCACCGGATTTACTGTTAACGAATACTAAAAGTGGACTGCATCCCGTAGGTCTAATTGCTTCCCAAGCTTCGTCGCTACCTGATAATAATTGAATCATGTATGCAATTACTATTATTATTATCATCAAAGTTTTATTCGGATATTTATGTACAAATTCATACAAATAATTTAAGATACAACAGATAGATTACCTATATTATGCAAAGCTGTAGGAGGCACTATACTGAGTTTACATGGTCCTAGTGGACACTTGATACTCATGGCAGGTCTGCATGCTGTATGTACAGTTGCTTTGCACCACACACATTTCCAGTCTTGAAGCCTAAATAATACGTCGAATTGAATATTTACTAAATTTTATCAACTGCTTACATATAAAAATGTAGTAGGATATAAATACCTAAGTACAGAACCACATGTCTTTTCACAGACAAAGCATTTTGAGGACACTGGCAAGTTTCCCTCCATCCACTGATGTGGCATTGTGATATTCTATAATATAGATTAAGATACTAAAATTATACATTCTTGATATATTTATCAGAGATGAACAATTATAATTTTTTAAAAAGATATATACTTCTAATTAAAAACAGTAAAATTAAGAAGAAAAAAACATCTAATTAAAGTTATATAAGTTAATAATTAAGTAAAGTTATATACTTTTACACTAATTATTAATTTTCAAAGATATATTTTTATTAATAACAATATATGCACACCCCATCTTGGTCCTCAATAATATCTTTTCCAATGGATGCCAGTGTTGTCCACTTGCAATTATTTATTGCTTTTGCAGCACATCTTTTGTGCACCTTGTATTTACAAGCTTCACAACTTAAACCATGGGAAGTAACACCTGTAACAATACAATATAAATTTAACCACTATTTTTAAATAACTGCAAGTTTAATTTAATTGTCATAAAGAAAGATCCTTACCAGGTAGAGTATCTCTACAGACATTGCAATATGTAGGTCTAGCATGATTAGTTGCGTAAAACTGATGATTACCTCCCAGTAACTCTGCAGTTCCAGAATCACCCTGAGGATGATTCTCTGTCGCTGTTTGTGGAGCCAACCACTCCTCCATGTCTTCTTCTCTGTTTTCACTACAGAGAACTAAAGACCTTAGAGGAGTGATCACCTATTACATAAAAACATTACACTTATTCCTGTTGTATTATTTTTATGGACTTTCTACAATAAACAAAAAATTTATCTACATAAGCAACATTTTTAATTTTTAATTATCTATATAATCAATATTTTTAAATCTTAAATCGTAAGAAAATGACCCATCATAATTAATTGTTCTTCTCACATATTATTGTGATTGTTAATTCCTTGTCTTAAATTTAAAACCTAGGTAATGACTTATTGTAGAAAGCTCATTAAACTTAATTACTTAGAATACTGATACATAAATATGTCAAGTTTCTAAAAAGTAAATATTTTAAAATCTTTTAAAAAAAGAACCTATTTTTGTGTATATGTATAAAGAGATAAATTTATTCATCGTGTAAATATATTCTTTTCAATTCACCGGCAGAGCATTCTCAGTGCAAGGTTATGACTTATTGGTAAACGGCGCTCCAAAAATGCAGATAAGCATTGTGGAACACCGTTTCCGATTAAACGACATTCCCACATCTCAGCTGTTCCGTTTCGCAAACAAAGAGGATCGTCAATGGATTAACGTTCAGCGAAACAAGCTACAAAATTTTAACGTTGCGAAACGTCGCTCGCGATGCTCGTTACTATCTAGCCATTCTAGCCAACCAGTCTATTGTCTATTAAACAATCGATAATGGCATTGTTACGGGGCCGCGGTAGGAAGCGATTATTAAGCCGGTGTGGGACATTCGGGCGGGCAGACGGGCGACCTAATTAGAGAGCTGGGGACGCATCGCCGCCACCGCCGCTACCGTCACTACCACCATCGTCCCGTCGCCACCCTTGCTCTCTGCGCGTCCCTTGTGGTCCCTTGGTGTGCCTAACCTTCGCGGTTATATACCTTGAATCGGGAGCGGACCCTTTGTCGCTTCGACATTTGAACTGCGGCTCGCAACACGATGCCGGTATCCGCATGACACGTGCGACTCCGCACGCGGGCTCCGTCCGTCCACCGTTTCGGCGAGCGTTTCCACGAAATCTGGCGGCGTGCCACCCGCGGCGACATGTCACACGCGAAGACGACGGCCGACGACGGTGTGGTGGCGAGACGCGTCCAGCCGGGCGCCGCAACGACAATTGCATGATCGCCGCGGCCTGTCACAATTCCGAGCGAGACGGCTGCTGTGCTCCTCTGAAGGCAGCCTCAGCGCGCCGCTCCATTTCTCATGGCGCATGTCATATCAGTCATATATGCCCGCATATGCTTCTACATCTCATTTATAAATAAATGTATCTCTCCGGCGCTCGTGCATTGTTCGCTCGCTCGCTCGCTCGCTAGCTCTTCGCGCGTCCGTCCGCAGTTTCACTGCATATGCCGGTGCGTCACCGGTGGCCGCCACCGCCGCGTGCCATCACACGCGCGCGGTAACCACGTGCGCGCCATTGTACTTGACGCCGACGCGCGACGCCGACGCGCGCTTTTCACGCCGCGCCGCCAGTCACGAGGCGAAAAAGCGCGCGAGGCTCGAGCCCGATCGCGGCGCGGCGGCTGTCAATAAACCGGCCAGGCCGCGCGCCGCGAGACATTATCGCGCGCGCTTATCCGTCGCGAATAATGCCTCGCGCTCTCCCTTCGCCCCGCCGCTGCCCCCGCCGCCCCCCTCCCGGCAGCCGTATGTGTCGTCGTATTGACAGGTAGACGCTGTATCGAAGCCTCGCGTGCTATCTCCCCTGACGAGGGTCGCCCACGCGGCGGTGAAGTTGAAAATTCCGCGATATAGTCTCTGTGTTCCCGGACACTCTATATACTTTCTATTTCTGAATATAAAAGAAATAGATCATCCTCACGAAGGTGTCTGTAATAGTCGGAATACACGCATAAAGTATATATTGAGTATTTGACGCTCATCTCGCTTCAAAACGTTTCCGTTTTTCATTCTCGCCGATCCCATGCGAGTCTCTTCATTTTCCTAAATTTCTTTTACAATTTTAAGAGGAAAATTATTAACTCAGTTGCGCTCAACGGAAGGAAACCGAGAGGCGGTCGTCCCGTTGAGTGTGCTCCGACTTTCTCATTTCAATCTCGAGAGCGTAGTTATATTTATATTACTCCGGTAATTCATCTCTCGTACAATTTATGCAGACTTGCAGAGGGATATTATATCGCGAATATTTCTAAGAAGGAGATTCTAAGAAGAAGAGTAGTGCGCTGATTCGCTTTCCGATGCAGAACTTCTTTAGTTCACGAGTAGAGTACTGGTCTTGTAAACTATAAGGATTTGTGAGTTCAATTCTTACAGAAGACAGTTCTTATTTTTGTTCGCTGACCGGTAAATACTACCTGCAGTAATATTACATCAATATTACAATTTCACATTTAATACTGTAGTGCAAAACGTTCTATGTAATAGTTATATTGTGTACTATTAGATAACAAAGAAGCAAAATCGTTGATCCAATCCTTTGAGACAAGTAACATTTTCCTTTTAATTTTTACGTGAGTCAAAATGTAAATCAATCAATTTCTAGGTAATTAGTTTCACAGTAAATATCGTCCACATCAATATATGCGTCCAGTAAATAATAAATAAGCATTTAATAAGTATAAACTAAATTTAAGTTAAATTTAATACTTTTTTCAATTTAAATTATTATATATAACTTCATTTTTTTAATCAAACGATACATTGAATAAAAATCAACGACGACTTATAGAAATAATAAAAAATAATTTAAATTGGGTATAAACTGATTATGAATTTATGAATTTATAACAATGTATATTTGAGTGTGTCAGTACGTATAGAAGTGTAAGTGTAAGAAAAAAGAGGGACGTGGCAGAGATTTAGACAAGATGTTGTATTCTCGAAGATGCGCAGTAGCAAAATAATGGCGTCCACGTATTTTGCCCCTAAATGCAACTGACATAAATACAAAAAACTTAAGTCTCTCCGCGTCACTTGCATTCCTTGCGCTCAGCATCTTTCTCTTCTCATGCTTTCTCTTTCTTCAACGCCCGAAAATATATTTATCTCTAACTGCACTGTTAAATACCAAAAGAGCAGTGTGGTAAGCTAATCCCTTGAGTCAAATAACATTTTGTTATTTTTAACTTCTATGTAGGTCAAAATGTACAATCCATTTTTGTGGTTAGATTTAAAATATACATTGTTCACATTAAAATATATATATATATATATATATTATATTTAGTAAAAACTGTAAATTAAATTAGAGTCATATCTTTTGAGTTAAATTATAAATTGTTTTATAGCGAATTCGGTTTGACACGCAGTAGTGCACATTAAAGCCGTTGGTTTAATCTATGCGTGTGAAAGTAAAATGCAAATATTGTATTGTATTTCCAATTATAAAATACAGATTTTACTCAACAGAATGCATAATACAATGTGTTGAGAACTTCATGATTTTATCCATTTTTTATATTTATATTTTTTATATTTGTTTTTTTAGATTTATATATTTTTTATATTTATATTTTTTTATTTTTTGATATTTATATTTTTATGTCAATTCAACGGTTTTAACGTGCATCAGTGCGCATTCAGAGCATCCAATCGAATTCTCTGTTGGTTAAATTAACGAAATATTTTCAGTAGGAGCAGTGATGACCTATAGAAATGACTAAAAATAACTCGAGTGAGGTATAATTTGACATTGTGAATATAACAGTGTTTACAATATTGTCCAGCGAACAAACTGACGTTATCATTTTAATGTCAAGTGATGTTTAGGAAATCATTTTGACGTTTGGACGACAACAAATAATGTCAGCTTGTTTGCTAGGTGATGTTATTTTATTATTGTTAGTTGGCGTTTACTGGGGATGAAAGAGGTAACGAGTCCTCGAACGCGTTAATCCTATTATCGTTTGCACAACACGCGAATGTACAGCCTTCGAAATATTTTATCAAGCACATTACTTTGTCGATATCGATAAGCCGTCACGTTCAATTTCTCATAAAAAATTTTTCAAGTGCTCACAGTCACGTAAATGTTACGAAAAAGGATCTTTGGATCTTTTTAATAATAAAGCCTGGGTATGATGACGTCAGTGACGTGCAAATCTATATCGAAATATTAAGACTCAATATAACGCTTTAAAATTTATAATTCTAAAAATTACAAAAAGATGAAGAATAAGTTGAATCAAGATTAAAATTAATTTACATTGATAATAATGTAATAATAATAATTAGAAAAAGATATAAAAAGTAAATTGAATTATTCCCTAAGATTAAATCCAGATAATAAAAAGTGTCTATGTCTTATGTCACAATTTAAAACTTATTTGGAAAGTTAATCTTACGTTAACAGTTAATATGGAGCCAGATTTAACTGAATGTTTCACCTGCCGAATCGCGAAAAGAATTCCGGTGACGGTAAATCAAAAATCCATTCCTTCGGGTCTTAAATATATTATGGAGTCGATTATTGAACATTGAGGCAAATCGGCGAGAATTATTGACGACGCGTGGGTGGACTCGTCTTCCTGACACGCCAGCCATGTACTTGCTTTATTGTCGGAGCCACTTTTCCAGCCCCGTGAGCGTAGCGACGTAGGTGTTCGACACATCATCGGAGCGAAACGGAGACGGGGTACGCGACACATTAAATGCCAGGTGAGATCGGAGGCTCCGTGTCGATCGGTCAGGTGTCTTCCTTTTGTGCGGCCGTCCATTCTCGTCCTGTGCTTTCATGCCGCAGTCGCGATATCGAAATTCGAACGCGGCCAGCCTTTGTGTAGAGTTGCGCGACCATCCCCGAGACCGATCTATTCATTGCGCCTTGAAAAAGGCTTGCATATTCACAATGCTCTCTCTCCTTTGTCTCTCTCTCTCTCTCTCTCTCTCTCTCTCTCTCTCTCTCTCTCTCTCTCTCTCTCACTCTCTCTCTCTCACGCTCTCTCTAAGTAATATTAAATATACGTTGGGACTATGGCGGAAAAATTAACGGAGATCTATTGAGAATTGAACTCGGGAGATTCCTTGTATTATATTTAAATCTAGCACTCAGAGATGTGTTTCAAAATTTGACTCTGTCAGCTCTGAGTATATTTCATCCTTGTTCAACATTCGGTGAACAAGAAGAATAAAATGATACTCGGGTTAACAGAGTCGTGTTTTGGAATGCAATCCAGTGTGCTATATCAACGATACTTCACTGTTGTTACAGTACTTATTCCAGTCTACACCTTTTTTATCTTCCTACATAATATATTACTTAATGTTATTTCAATTGTAAAATTTAGATTGTTTAATATTATATTTGTACAAGTTGTATTTTAAAATAAGAAAGCTGATAGTCATTGATTCTCTCTCTTTCTCTCTCGCTCATTATAATCGTTATCTTATACTTTCACGCAGCCACACATATGTTCACACTTGACTTGGACCTACGCGTTTGCAGCACTGCCTCTATTGTATTTATGATATAATTGTACTTATTATATAGCACTTATTTTACAGGAATTGCATAATTGTTTAATAGCTGGCAATTACCTTTCTCTATTCTCTTTATTTTTCTTTATATGTAATTTTACTTTTCTGTTCTTCATGACTCTTTTTACTTCTATTGTACTTGTAGTTTATCACTCCGGTTTAAATGTTTTTATGTAGAAATATTATACGCTTTGCTTCCGAGTGTACAAAGTTTTTTGCCTGTAAGTTTTAATTTTGAAAATTTTAACAGGACAACCTTATCAAGGCTTGAGAGAGGGACTACGTTCCCAGATCGTAATAACTCTTTTTTTCTCTCTCTCTCTCTTTCTTTTTCTCTTGGTCTCGTTTGTTCGAATGATGAATATAATCGCATATAACATCATCAAAATGTTGCACTGTAAAATACCGTCGCAGTTTTGCGCTTCAAATTCAATGCGGTTAAAGTAACGGCCGATGAATTCACTCTACATAACCGAGTTTAATTGGCTTCAACCCGAATGCAATTGTTGTGTAGATTTCGAACCGCTTGGCCGCCGGTATTGTTCGGAATAATTCAGCAGAACGACGGTGAGACTGTAACCCAGATAGACGGTCCCGGGGCGAGAAATTATTTTCCCGTGTGCTCGTAAAAACACGCGTGACTTGCATACCAACGGAATCGAGCGGGAGGTACACGCGGTACAATTATTGCTCGCAACGTAATCGCGCGTTAATTATATCCTTGTACTCCGTACTAGAGATTGGCCACCGTGGTGTCGAGTGAGGGATGAAAGAGAGACGATATAATGATAAAAGTAATGGATTTTCCTTGTTGGCGCAAACATTCATCCCTCCTCACAAATATGTGAGCTCGTCGATACGAGGCAGGGAAAAAAGGCATCTTTCGTCCTTCGTCGCCGCTTTCTTCAAATTCATCTTTCTAGGTTTAATTAATCATCGTCTCCAGTTAACTTGGTCGCTTAATCATCGTACAATACCGCTTGATTTATTATATACTATATAGATGTTTCAACCTATATCGCCGATTTCTTGACGATATACGAGATTATAAGAGCGTATAATGAAAATTGGCCATGGAGGCCATGTTCCTCCCTATCTTCGTGAATTCGCCAGATTTATTAATGTAACGATCTAATATGATTTATTCTGGGATATAAGTTTCCAATGAGATTTATGGCTTATACTTATAATTTTGAATAGTTAGATTAATAAGAATAGGAATACCAGCCAAAGAAAATCTTAATTCTATATTGTTAAAACAACAAACAAAATGTTTATTAGAACATACGTTTCGACCCCAGTCATTCTCGGTCTCTGCTAGCAGTATTACAATTTTAAATTTAACTAGTTATCGATATTAACTAATTATCATCGTTCTGATTACAACATTATAATTTTGAGTTATCACTAATACACGGAGAAAATTTTATATTATTGATATTAACTAATTATCATCGTTCTGATTACAACATTATAATTTTGAGTTATCACTAATAAACGGAGAAAATTTTATATTAAGTTTTAATACAATTTTAAATTACATTTTACTATGTCTTGTATTTTCGGATAGACAACAATATTCTGTGTGTGTGTGTGTGTGTGTGTAACATAACTTTTACAATGATAATACTAATTTTATTACATAAATGAAGTAATTTTTATTAAACCAGTGCTTAATGGAAATAGTTAATTTTTATTATGGTATGCAAACAATATTTTGCTCTAGGTATATATTTTTTATTATCTTTACAATACTAACTTTTATTCAATTAGGTGTGATTTTGTAAAAAAAAATGTTTACTATGAAAAAGTATAAAAATTACTGTATATTATTGTTTAAAAAAAAATGGTTATAGCATTTAAACTTATAATTACACGATGGTCCGCAGCTTCTACCACATTATAGTAAAAAGTTTCTCCGTGTACGATATGAATGGTGACTAACGGTTCATTATGAAAAGTCCACTATTCTTAAAATCCCATTTTTATACGAGGCTTGCATCGAAATTGACCGGTGCGGGAAAAACGGATCCGAAATGCGGCTGTTGTACGAGTTGGAGCAGCGGATCTTTACAACGGCGTGCTCACGTTTCCGCGAATCCGAGGGGAAAATTACTCTGGATTAGACCGAATCGAGTTTTCTCGACTTTGAGAAAATTAATTTCCTCGAGCTTTTGAAAAGCGTGTCGGACCACCCATCTCCCTAGCATGCGCCTCTCGATTTCGTCTCCCTCGATTAGCGAACGCTCGGCGCTCAACTCGGGACGAGATCTTAATTCATTATCAATTTTATTGTTATTAATCGTTATCGCTCCCGCGGCCTTGGACGCATCTGAGGATGTCGGAAATATATTTAAACATGCACTTTCAACTAGGTCAGACACGACGCGGATACGCTCTACTTGATTCATTTAGAACGCGCGGCTAGAACGCGAGAGCTCGCGGTATACAACACCCTGCACGTGAAACTCGATATTATCACTCGATGTGCGTCCCACGAGAGTTAATAAAAATACGAGAATCCAGAACCGCGAACGTAACCGGTGTGATAACGAATTCGCCGACGATTAATTCAGCTCGCGTTACCAAAATATAACAATATTAGCAGTAATCGTTAATATAACTCTTGACTTGTGTAAAGTCGATTGCGAGAGCCTTCAGGCAGCAATTTTTGCCGCATGAAACCGGGAGGAGGAGCTGTACATCTATATGTGAAATAAGTGGTCGACATATCGATGGTATCAATAGAAAGCGTCACTATAATTTTTCATTAAGAATTGTTTGTGTATCAGTTTCTGAAAGTTTTACGATTTATCGAATAAAACGGAAAAATGGATTATACGAAAAGAAACGTAATAATACATTAAATAAATATACGGATATCATAGCACCTTCACGAAGCGTATTACGAATAAAAATTGGAAAATGGATTATAGCTCACGAATGTGTCACGATATATATTTTATTCACGATGTATTTTTTATGAAGTCGAAATAAATTTGCATATAAATGAAATAATAAAAAAAAAAAATAGAGAAAGAGGCGACACGAAACTTGAATCATTCAGCATCAATATCGAAGGTCTCTCATCAATATTTCACAGATATTAGAACGAAGATAAGAAAAACGAGAGGATGATTTGGCCGAAAGCCACCGCTTCTCGTTTCTCGATCGTTTTTATCGTCGTTCTCCCGTATGTATTACGTGACAAAAAAACGGGCTACGTTCTCGGGGAAGGTCCTCGCCTTTCTCAACCTCACCGCGCCATACATATTTTATGAACAAACGTAGCCCCTAGCGACGACGTAAACCAAGAGAGAGAGAGAGAGAGAGAGAGAGATGAGAGAACGAGATTAAGAGCGAGGAGAAAAGGACAGCACACGTCACGCAATTCCGGCGCGTGCGGACGACGAGAAAACGAGGCCGTTCTGAAAGCTCTGAATTCTCAATATTGTATACTGGATGTGTTGCCTGCCTGTGCGCCGCTCGCGAACGCCGCCGTGACCTTCTGACCTGGAAATCCATTCCATCCTGACGCGAGCTGCCGAATCCGCGGGGCCACGGGAAGGATCGATCGTCCCTTAAATTACCAAGTGTGCCTTCAGCCGTGTTATGACATTAAACGGAGATATCAGCGGTTCGCTTATCAATCAGTTCTGGCTGTACACGAAACACTGCGATAACGCGGACAAAGCGCAAGATTCTCGATGATGAGATAGCTCCGGGGGGGAGTCGATAAACGGACGTATCTGACAGACGCCTGAATTTCGCTTCGCTGAACACATAGAACAGAGATAAATCGGAATCGCAGTCGCTTCAAGCAGATTTTTCCAACGTTTTTTTAATTTTTTTCCTAACCGTTGTACAACACATTTCGTAGGATTGCACGCCGAGATTAACCTACCTCAGCTCGAAGATATTTTCAGCTTTTAGTCCGCGGATATAAAATGGAACCTCTTTTAACCGAGGGGTTGAAAAACGACGTTTCTAATACTTGTCGTAAAAAGGGGTCAGACCTTCTCGGGTCGCAGACTTGGTTTCAGATACTATCTCTCGATTATTCAGTGTCGAAGGCGCTAATACAAAAATATGCTTTCTCGTATTATCATCGCTTTGAAAGTAATCGGAGCTTCCACAAATAGAAAAATGATATTATATTCTTTGATACAGAATTATACTATGGAAAAAAAAAACATTATCTCTCTCTTACATTGTACGCATTATAGAGATCAGAAATATCAATGGCAATTTATTCTTCGAGCTTTCCGCGGATATTTTCCTGACAGAAAACGTTTCGTATAAAAGAGAATTCGAAAAATATTATAACGAAATAAAATATCAAACGTCTTTTACAAAGACCCAATTCTCAGATCCAATAAACTCACAAAGTAGAAACGACTTGAAGCTTCAAAGAGAGAAACACTCTACGAAACAGAAGCAATAAAAATGGCCGCTGCTTAATAAATATTTTCGTTGCTTCTCCGACGGAATCTCGAATGAGAGGAAGGAAGGCGGACGCCGAAATTGATGGGATGCTTGTGATTTAAGCGGTGAGTGTAAGAAACAAGACGAAAATGAGAAAGAAGGAAAACGTCATCCACTTACGTGCCTGTCACGTGCTGACCGGCAACACTGATCTTTATCAGAGTGTCATCCCCCGCGACCTACCGGGTGTAATCCGACGTGTCGTGGCACGAATTTATCGTGGGTTCGTAAGCCAAGCTCTCTCTCTCTCTCTCTCTCTCCTTCTCTCACTCTGCCGCCCTAAAACCGTGCACGCACTTTAATTAGCACCGTACCAACCGCATCGACCATCCCCGGCCCCATTTATGTCGAGACTCATTACATTATTCTACATACGCTTCCGTCTATTTTTAGCAGCACGTAACGCGTGCAATAAGCACCACCGGCTGGATCTAAGCACGGTCTTCTGCATAATGGAACGCGCATATTTGCCCGGGAGGATACGCGGCACGTGAAAGGTCCTTCCGCTCGCACGCGGATGTGGTCACGGCATAGAGACGCTTGGCTCCGCATCATTACAGCTAAATATACATCGAGGCTCAGGGCAAATGGAGCAACAATGTATATATCACATTGAACGTATATACTACAATATAATATATCCATTTTACCGCTATCGTATTATCTTTCTTTTCTTTTGTTTGGTATACCCCAGAGACCCAGACAGCACAGAATATTTATGTTAATTTATTTTTTTTTTTTTTGAAATTATTACAAATATTTTATACATATTTTGAATAAAGCTTTATTCAAAATGTTCTTAAAATAGACGAAATATTTTACACCGAATGAGACAATGCCACAGCGATCTAAGCTGGATCACGCTTTTAAATAATTGTGTGTGAATTTATATACTACGAATGTAATTCTTCGTTTGCGCACCGAAATTTTTTCAGACTTGAAAACACGCAACACTAATAAACTACCGCAGTAATATATCACGAGTTAAATTGACTGACAATTATTGATGCAGTTTACGCATCTATATCGATTTTACTAATGTTGAATAACCTATTAAAAATCGTATAAATAATTAATTTTTCACTGCGAAAAATATTACCTCGACCGAGAGTCGAACCCGGATCTCTGGCATTCCGTGCGAGCGTTCCAAGCCTTTAGACTATCGGGCTTTAGTAATATTCTTCGCAATAATCAGTATATAAGCACAACGTCTATTTAGGCAACGTAAATAAATAATATCAATTCTTAATGGATCGCTAAATACTTTACGTAATATTTATGATGAACAAATATTTCTAGTATTTTTTACGTACCTATATTATACAATTATCTTATTAAGTATTTTTTTTTTAGCATTTGTTACAACATTTACGATAAATATTTAGAAAATATTTTAGAAATATCGTATTATATATCCAAGAAAGCGGCTTCATTAATGGGTGGAATCTTCAGAGGAATAACGAGTATTTCCTTTGTCACAATCAATAATTCTACTAGATTAAAATTGCACTTTTCTCTTCGGGAAATTGCTTTTCGAAAGCTTACTAACGTATAGCTTGTACTGCTTGAAGAACGTAAAACGGTCGTAATTACGGTCTCTTTAATGGACGAACGGATGTCGTGCGCGAGAACCTGACGTGGCTGAAAGAGGGCCGGCGAAGTGGGTTATTCGTGCAATTTGCAGCGGCACAACTGCGACCATCGCGGCATTAAAATTAATTAAGCCCTGATTCGCGCTGATTACACGGCGTTGCCCGACACGCTTAGCGAATGACACCGGATTACAATACGGCATATTATTCCACGGTGCACGCGAAATATAGCGCGCTCCAGCTAGTCGTGATCCCCCTTATTATTTAGTTATATACGGCTTACCTCAGCTATTCGAGCGGATGCAACATTCGCTAACGCAGTGGAATATGAAAATTTCACGTCACCCAATCGTGCCACCGCTTCTACGCCGAATCTCACCGATTTTCAATAGACACTTGACCTTTTGCATCGCGTCCCGAGTTCCGATCCATATCTCCGCGCCCCGCCGAATGTGGGTCGCAGCTAAATTACAGTCCACAACGCATTTAACCAATATCGAGATAAAACAATGGAATGAATTTAGTTTATTCCGGTTATTAAGAATCCGTTTGCGCCTCTCTCTCTCTCTCTTTCTCTCTTTCTTTCATTCTCACATATACACCCTACATATTCTGTTATTTAGAGAAAGAGACTTTATCTTCTTTATACTCTTTAACTTTATTTTATATTAATATTATTATTAAATCTTTTTTTAGTTTATTTCTTTATTATTATGACTTTTAGGCCGTGTATTTCTGTGTCAATGTTATTATTATACTTTGTACAACAATGTATCTCGTACTTGAAGGGTCTGAGTCTTATAGGACACAAAATAAATGTCAATTTTCATCCTTTCTCTCTCTCTCTTTACCATATTTGAAACATAACACAATCAAAAGTGGTGCAAACCACTAATATAATATACAAATCTAATTTTATAGAATATAAATCTAATCTAATATAAATGTAATATAAATCTAATTTTATCAAATTAATCTCGCAACACATACCACATTTTATCACCACGTCAAATGAAATATTCCTCCGGAATATAACTACCGCTCCGTTCCCATAATCCCGCAGTGTGAGGGATTTTGTTGATACAAACGTTGTTGAGAGAAAAAAACAAAAAAAACAAGAAAAAGAAGCACCTGCAAAGTTTTCCATATAAAATTTTTGGAGAATATAACACGTTGTCGGGGACGATAATAAATTTTATTGTTAAATAAAGCCACCGTTGGAGAAATATTTATTGAGACCGATATTTGCCAAACGTGAGTGGATCGTCGTATTGAAGCGCGGGACAGCATGAATATGTTTTCTCGAACAGAAAAAAAAAAAAAACAGATAGAGGCGAAGCGCGAAGTTATATCGGTGCCCTTTTATACCACGCGTATATTTATAGGTCTACGCGTTCATGCGTAAGCGGATTTCGCGTTCTCATTGTACATACGTATAAAAGTGCGATTATCGAGGTAGTGGTCGTCAAATAAAACATCTGGAAAATTGATTGCACCGTTAAACTCCACCTTCTGTCCATTCGCGGTCAATAAGTACGTGTATCCTTCGCAATCAGACCATTTTGTACAATAATTTCGCGATTACTAAAAAGCGTTAATTCATATAATCCTTTCTCAAATCAAGTTCTTTTAACGGCTGATATTACGTCGATGAACGGCAATTGTACACGATTAATTAATCTACAGTCGACCAGTGTCCAATTAACTTGCCTATCCTTAAAAAAAAAAAGACGTTTAAAGATGACAAGCACGAAATATTCTTTCACAGTCTGGTAATCTGAGCATAATTATCGATAATCCCACGCTTTACTCTTTACTGTATATATACAGTATAATACGCTCTTTATGATGTACGTTTGGATTTTCTGCAATAAACAAGCGCCCTGTTATCTCGTTATTAAGTTACGTCAGATTTTAGAGAAATTTGCAACTACTAGTACATAAAATACATCGAAGATTAACAACATAACTACATTTGCTAATTAGAATAGTTTTAATAACAATAATCATCTTTCTTTTCAATAAGTGCGTCACCAATAGAATTCCATTCCGTAAATAATTTCGTGGCTTAACTGATCAACTGTTAGATTAATCTAGCAGTGCATAAATCTAATTAATCGCGCCATAAGCTCGAACTTAGTGCGAAATTACGGTACCGTACGGTAACCTTCGTGAAAATGGGTGATGCCGGTATGAGCGAAACAAAGCCTATTACGAATTAAACCCACACGGGAAAAAAAGATTTGTTAAAACAACTAAAGACTTCATTAATTCAACAAATTCACAGCCGTAATGTAGGACAGTCAGTTTTTTATGTTAATTAAGTAACAAAGTTGTACAGTTAAATGAAATTAGCGATTACATGCCGTAATTACATTTGTTGTACAGCACAGTATATTTAATACAACAAATAACAAGTAACTTTCTACGACAATCAATCCAATATGTGTGCGCGTGTGCGTGTAATATGTATATTATAATAACTATCATTTATAACTATATATTTTAAATCGATAAATCAATATTTTTTAATAAAACATGCTAACTTATAGATGACATCTACTTTTATTGCTGTAACGAACAGAATTTGTTATTATACATTAACAATTTTCATTGTAGCTAGGATAAATTAATACATTAATAATTGCTTACGGATATAATTTGAATTATCATATCTTCTTATACCTGCTTCAACGTTGTTCAAAATATTACGAAACTTAATATACTTTTAAATTACACGAGTTAAATTTAATTTCATGGCATTACATTAAATTTAAATGTATTCGTAACTGAAAAGTATATTTATGTACATAAAATTTAGTGTACTTTCCATAAAATTTTACGTGGATTTGCATGCAATTTAATGCACACGTTCATTAAATTTGAGACTACTGTAACTTAGTTAAATTTTCAGTTAAATTATTCATAAACTTTTCACTTGCCTGTTTGACCATAAACTTTTGTCTCACATATTACTTAAAATTCATTAAGAAATTTCTAACAATGCATAAATGGATTAATTTTAATTTCAGATTAACTTACTCTTTATCTTTTTCTAATTTTTAGAACTAGAAACAGCTAAAGAGCGAGTTGAGAATCGAGAGATTAAAGTTGATCTATATTGGTGGATACGGACATTAGAGTTATACAGATGTTGAACTCGGGCAATAAGCTATAGCTTTGCTGAACTGTTCAATCTATTTTTTTCCGTGCAAGGTTTTACAGCTACACGGCATGCGTTTCTATCTCAGTTTTCTGGATCACATTGTTGGTATTTAAAAACGTATAAAGTACTTGTCATCGACGGACGTCACCATATATTCTCCTCTATCAACGACATATCGCATCGTTGTACACGTGTATTCAGCCATGCACGACAATGTACGTACATGACAATGGATCGCGCGGAATTATATACGTCTCGGAACAAGTGTTCGAGATAAGAATAAGACGGTAGAGTAAGAAGAAGCTCTCGTCCTAGTTACGCGATATTATATTTCAACGGTAATTGCATCGCATTCGCAATATTCATAGTAAAGCGCAACGGTAGTACAAATCGAGGCCACACAAACGCACACAAACATCATTGTATACATATATATATATATATATATATATATATATATATATAGAATTTAAATTAATTAAAACTCACAACGGAGATTTAGATCAATGGAGATTCGACTAAAATTGAATCTGTTCTAGCATACAGACATCCCGGATCTTCCGGAGAAAGGAATCGCGTAAAAGGTCTTGATGACACTTTATTTATTCCGTGACATTCTCGACGTGACATTATAAATGGCCGCTCCTTGCCGCATTGACGTTTTTACGTGAAATTAAATGTATTAGAATTTCCCGCAAACACAATAAGCGCTCCGAATCTCTGACGTCAATATATGACGACGTCGCTCGATGATCGCTTGGGAAATCGCCACCGTTGAACAAATGCCATAACGCCAGGCGGTATGCGAGACGAATTGCCGATTATACTTTGCGACCGCACGTTCAAACGTGCGATAAACATTCATGCGCGCATTCGAGAGCATAGCGCTTTTCATAGCGCTATAAATAAACGCGGGCATGTAGGTGGTCCATCACGTCGATGTGCACCGTGCACATAGTCCAGAAGAGTCTATATTTATTAATTTAAGATACATCGGACTGACATCAAGTCTCCTTACGCTCCCTTATGCGAGCGTAAAAATATCTGGACGGCTAGACGGAGATGTCTGGTGAAGAAAGCGAGGAAGAAAAAGGAGGGAAGCGGATAGGTAGCTTGATTTATCACGCGCTCTAAGATGTATCTAATCCTCTCAAGCACTAAGAATCTCGAGCGATAGCTCGCTATGTAGCATTGAATTTACAAGTTCTCGATGCATTAAGATTATATAATGCAGTATAATAAAATATGATTATAAATAAAACATTACGAAACGCACAGTTCAAAGAATTGAGCTAACGTATGTATTGTTAGACGTCAAAGGAGCAATGGTAACCCTTGAGTTAAATAACATTTTGTCACTTTTAACTTTCACGCGTGTCAAAATGTAAATAAATCCATTTTTGCAATTGAATTGCTTATTTTCAAAGTAAATAATCGAAGTTTATATTAAAGTACGTATTTAGTAAATAATAAAAAGTAAATTTAAAATTAAGTACAGTTGAACTCCATTATTTAAATTATTTATTGAGCAGAAACGGGAATTTGAAGAAATAATAAAAAAAATTAATTTAAATTGAGTATAATTTGACATTATGAATTCAAGTTTGTGTACAGAGAATGAGAGATCCTTGAAACTTTATCGCGGCGACAATCGATGCAGATTAATGTGTGACAACTGGTACTTAGTATAATTTTGCAAATCGCTTCACATCGCACGAATTCAAGAACAAGTCCGCGAGCGACATTTAAATAGCTCGGTTGTATCATTCAGGTCGAAGGATTTAATTGGATGCCCGAGTGGCACGAGGCTAACGGATCGATATCGTAATTAAGAGTTTTCCCGAAATGGCATTCTCTAAACACAGAGAGCATCTAAATCAGTATACTCGTTAGTGATCCCGGGCTACGTATGTGTGCGGCAGACGTACGTTTCACGTGCGGCAATAAAGGCGCTTCCCTCGCCGTATCGTAAATGCGGTTTACTTTCTACAAAGGGAACAGACAGATAACGACGCACTTTCTTCATCGAAAAGGCCGTGGCTTTATTGCCTCGCCCTTTCACCGTCGACGGAAAAAAGTTCGATGAGGATGCCCCGTCAAGCCCGGTGTTAGCGCGCGTGTGGAAAATTAGCTACGCCGTTATACCGTAAGGTTTTAAAATAAACGCGATCTGCAAATATCCCTGTAAAAGACGTAAAAAGCCGTAAGAACAATTGTAGCGTATCAGAAAAATGTCCCGCTCGCGCGACCAAAGCGTCTAGGATCACATCGTATCTAAATTACAAGAAAAGAATATTTATACACACACGGAAAAATATCATTATATCATTTTATTGCCAAGAAAAGTAATTATTCAATTTACTTTTTCTTTTTGAAATAACGATTACCTTTAACAAAAAGGATATTTTCTTAATGTTCTTAAAATAGATATTAATTTTTATATAAAAAAAACTTATTACTTTCTCTCTTGAAGAACATTTTATAAAATTGATGGAAGAAACGACTTTATATAATATTAGTAAATTGAATTTATTTTAATTGAATAATCTTGATCGAAATATTAAGCTTATTAGGATTCAGAATTATTTTGAATAAATTTAATGCGTGTGATGAAACTTATGATAGATTTAAGAATATATGAATTTCTGAAATACTAAAACAAGTAATTATTACTTGAGAGTACAATATGTATTTTTCTCTGAGCGTAAATAGATACATTTAAAAAAAAAGATAATAATCCGGAAGCGGAAAAATATAATTTATTATAAGATAATCAAATAATAATTTATTATACATTAAATATAGATATTTAGTAAATTTTATAAAATTTCTTCATTTTGGTTGATAATTTTTATCAATATATACAATTCCATAAATATAAAATTTTAATTATAATGACCAGATATTTTACGATCTCAAATAGAGTACACGTTCTCTTAAAAAAGTACCGCTGGTAATACTATCCGCGTTTTCCCCATCCTTTTCTGTCAAGATCGCCATTAATTTGTTTGCGGAGCAACGACGGCTCTACGCGAAGTGCCCTTATATATTAGGTGGGTACATCAACGCACATGCAACTCCGACGTACGCTTAATTGCATTACGCGTCACGTATATGAAGACATTACTTATCTCGTAACGTAACACGATAGCAGTACCTTTCAACTACCTCGTCCTGTGCGTCCCCTTTATCTCCCGTCAACGAGAAGATCTACTATCGCATCTCAAGTGTTTGGCTTATTCTGCACGTTTCAAAGCTAAATGCACTTCGCCCGTATACGAGAAAGTAGAAGGCAAGGAATCACTGGCTGGGAGATCGCTAAAATTATCTCTCAATGCGGTGAGTAAATAATAAAAGGAAAATACGAAATATGTATGTTGCGCTATATAAACACGCGGATATCTGCCCGCAGCTATAAGAATTCTGCGGGACGGCAATTTTTAAAATTGTATTACAGCGATAAAAATAGCCGAGAGTCGATCGTAAATGATATACCGTTCTCGGATCTTTTATATAACAGCCGCATCCATCTTCGTCCGTGTTTCCTCGCCGGAAGACGGATGCGTAAGCTCGATTCTTAAATGGCCGATTGCAGCTGAGTCGCACGAGGTAATGACGCTTGTCCGGCTCCCCGTTACACCCCATTGTACCCCCCGCTGTGTTTAATATTCTATAAATTCTGCAAGATACGTGAAGTTAGCGAAGTTTGAGAAGCGGAGCGAAAACTCTAAAGATATCGACCGATGTTCCCGCACGATCGGCGGATCGAGGATATAGCGAGAAATTATATACGTAGACATATCTTTCGGTCACATCTGCGTTTCGAAAGTTCGTGATAAACTTAACTTAAATTATTAGGTAATTATGGCGTAACAAAATTTATACTTTCCTCGATAATATTTATTCATCATAATTATATCTGATTTATATTTCTAGTACAAGCCGTACTTTCCACAGCAGCACTTGCTGCTGCCTCACTATTTACGTGCATTACATTTAGCTCTGATATTTCCTCTTGATCTTCAGTAATTCAGTTATGTCATAAATTATAATAAAATAATAGTAATTATTATTATTATCGATAAAAAAATAGGACGTTATGCCGTAAGTTAAAAGTTCAAATTGATTTGCTTGTACTATATTTATTTCTCGTATTTCTCTTTGTTTTTCCGTCTATAACTTGGTTATGTCATAAATTGTAATAAAATAATAATTATTATAATCGATAGAAAATAAATGTCGCGTCACAAGTTCAACAGCAGCAAGCTTCAATTGATTTGCGTCAGAGAATTGGGAAGCGTTACTTTTTCCGATACTTTTTCCATTACTTTTTATAACAAACAGTTTGATAATGACGAAAACTCTTTCAACCTTAGTACAACTTCAGCATTTAGTTATAAAAATTTGCAACGTCATTATCAAATTGTTTATATTATTATAAAAAGTAACGAAAAAGTAAGTATTACTATTGCACATATATTCATTGCTTGTATCTTTTTATTTTTCAGTCTGCGTCTTGGTTATGTCATAAATTGCAATAAAATAATAACAATAATCATTATTAAACTATTGTAGATAGGAAATAAACATCGTGTTCCAAGTTCAACAGCGGAAAGCTCAAATTGATAGCGCACTTAAAATCTCTCTATCCATTCCCGTTGCGGAGCTCTCGCGATTCGGAGAGAAAGAGTTAAAGAGCGAGACGTTACGATAAAGAATAACACATAAAAAGAGGCTATTTAGACACACCCACGGCGAGGCAATTTTGCGACGCAATCTCGCTCGAATAACGCCCTGGTCTACGTGGGAGATCTCGTTCACCGACAAATGCGTAATATAAACGATAACATGAGTAACGAGCCAAGCTATTCCCGCGTGGATTTTCACAAATCCAAAAAAGTCTCACGGCAATAAAAGAAAATGAGAACGTATTGCTGGTAAGGTGAACGTTGTATGTACGTCAACGGGAATACACGGGATGATATAGGGTGGCCGACCCGAAGCTGCCTCGGTGACTCCGGTCATCCCAGTTTGTATGTGTGTGAGATGAATGCACGAGATCAAAACTTCATCTCGGGTAACTGGAGCACGTCGCTCAGCTCGAAACCATCAAATTTCCTTTCGAGTCGCTCGGCAATACGTAGAACAAGCGGCGTAATTCGAGAGAGAGACCGTAACTCCAAGTTATACCCTATATATATACGCACACATATATACACATCTCGTGCGGATCGTTTCGGTGGAACATTGTAAAATTTTACGAGAAACTTACCCGGGATATGTCCCAGCGGCGAATAGCATGCCTCGACCCCGGGCACCGGGCTCAACTTCGCTAATGGCCATTAAAATGGCCAAGGGTGCATCACGGATATTACCTGCACGCCTGCACGTGCTATTATTGCAACCCCTTATCGTGGCTGGACGCTCGTTAAAAATTTATCTCCACTCGTGCGACGAATATTCCAACACACACGCACACACACACACACACACACACACACACACACACACACACACACATACAGAGAGAGTCTTTCTCTCTTTTTCTGAAATGCCTTTGTAAGTTCTCTCAGGCACGGTCGGAAGTGCTAAATGAGATCTGGGAGCACCGCACAAAGATGTCCTAGATCCCTCTCACGCTATCCTTCAATCGCCAATCTTTTTGGCAGAGAACGACGAAGAAAAGGAAGTTTCTTTGGCAATTTCGTGAAGCGTAAAATTTTTACAGGCAAAATTATCATTCGATCCGAGAACGAAAAAGGAGAGGTTAACCAGGTTTAATCGAGAAAACGATCAACAATATTCTGTGTTATCTATCTCCACTGACGAAATTTAACTTGTCAGTTACCTATAAAGCTATTTATACCCCGACATTGAAGTACAGGAACGGTCCTCGTGTTCGATGCTGCGTTTAACTCGCAATGTCACCATTTATAGACAAATTCTAGGGCAAGTTGTGGTGTCTAAATGTCACGCTATTCTTAACGTATGTCGATTGCAACCCGAACTTGTACATTCGCGCGATAAACACTGTCCTATCAGGTCACACGTGGGATCGATTGAACAATCACTCCTGCTTGTTAATACAATAGAAGCCGCCGCGATTGATACTCGAAGGGATCCGAGTAGTACAGAGATAATCCTCTCGTTTACTTATCTCTTGACATACTTGATTCCGACAGTTCCACCGAAAGTTCGGCGTAATCAATGTATAATATCTTCACTATTACTAGGTTCTCACATGTTATTTCTTTCTAATGTAAAATATACACTTCGATTTTACAATAGAAATGAATTGCTAAGAGACCAAGGCCACTTTTCTCTCGCAAATACGAAAAATTTAGTTACCTAGATAGCCAGAGAGTTCAAAAAGAATTCTTTTTCGATTCCCGATTTACAAAATGAATTCGTTTTGTTCTATTTCTGAAAGTATTCCTGAGAGACCGAAAAGATTTTATTTTTGTGTCGTCAATTGTGAGTTTTATTCAGATTCAAAAGTCTTTTTTTAATTCTTAATTTTGTATAAATATCATATACTCTGAGTTTTATCCAAATTATTTATCACTTTTACCAAAAGTAATATATACAAGTATGCATATAAACATATTTTTTATTTCTATTTGAGTTTATTTTGAACGGATTACGTAAATTTATAAAAAAACCTAAGAAGGCGAATACTTTTCAAATGGATCAGTTGTGTTATCTGGATGTAGATATAGATTTAAAAATAATCTTATTGGATTATATATATATATATATCAAGTAATTATATATATCAAGTAATTATGTATATCAAGTATATAATTATATAAGACGTTCAAACTGACTGCTAAAATATCAAAATTTTTTGCAGCATTTTTCATCATATATGTATGCTGGCTCTCTAAAATCTTTGTAATGGAATCTAATTAAAGAGTGGCAGGAAATGACAATTAAGTCGGTGTAGAAAAAAAAGTAGCTTAATTTTTAAAAGTAAGATTTCACTCTTTAGATTCCACTCTAAAGATTTTAGAGAATTTCCTACGTAATTGTTTTAATTATTCAACAAAATTATATTCAGATCTGTGTTCTTCTAGCTAAATTTTTAGATACTTCACCATACTGAATGTTTTTCGTATAGAGCGAAAATGTGGATAGAGAGATACTATGCCCCTTGTTCGTGCCTGCCGTTTTCGGCGCAACTTTCTCGCGGGTGTATTTAGGTCTCTCGTGGGGTCGTCGACCCGAGAGAGGATGTTCCGCTCTATTCTATCACCCTCGTATACACTGCACCTTCCTTCCTTTTTCTCCCACCCGAAGTACACCCAGGCCACGTCATCGTGGACCATCATGTACTTGCCTCCCGTTTACACTGTCGCCTGTATTACATTAGCAGACCTCCTAGTCCTCCTTCACTACCCTCCCGAAAGAAGACGGGAGGAGATTCAACTATCTAAAGAGTTTCTCCTCTCTTATATACTATATATATATATATATATAGCTCCGTCGGCTCTGTTTACCTACATCGTGCCACTCTGCCGCTCGTGCCGAACTGTATAAATACGCCCTGCTACACGGGCCGATGCTGCTAGCCAGACGCAACACTGAAAACCGAATCGATACGGAAAATGAATCTCGCCGGGTACACATCCGCACGCGCCGCTCGGTTGCCCATCTCCGTCGCTTTCTCTCTCTCTCTCTCTCTCCCTCTCTCTCTCTCTCTCTCTCGTTTTCTCTCTCCCTGCGGCTCAATATTTCTTTCGCGTTGTACATACCCATTAAATTCCTATTTTAAGGAGAACTCTTCGCGCGCGTTCCCCAGCTGGTTTACCCTTGTGTATGATTTATTTACGTGCCCGCGCGAAAACAGAAACACGCGGGAAAATTGTATTTGCAACGCGGACTTTCGAGAGAAGAAAGTCAATTTTTGAAGAGAAAGTAAGTACAAAGTGCAATCACGCGGCACATATAAAGTAAATAGATAATATACCAGTTAATGAACCAGTTAGTGGACATGATTTAATGGACAAAATGACGCAAGTTTAAATATTAAACGATATGTACAAATTTAAAGAAATTCATTGTTAATAATAGAAATACAATTTATAATTTTTGTCATCTCATCCAATAATTTGGTAATACTCGCTATCTTTAGTACATTTATCTTCACGCTGACAAGTTGAGAAGGATACCGAATTATCCGAGTACTCCTTTAGCTATATACGTCTTCTTATCGTTTAGTATAATATGTGTCGAAGACACCCGTTGAGGGTGAAAGCGGATCGAATAGGAAGGGATCGTCGTAGTGAGAGCGAAAGGATCGACGAAAGGGATTTCATTGAGCCGAGCAGAAGTTGAGAACACAGGAGTGACGGTTAATAAGACAAGGCACCCGGATTAGAAGACTTGGCAGAGGATTTTGCCCGACGCTGTCAAGCAGCCCGGGGTTTTTGTTACGAGAAAAATTGTATATCGTCAGTGGTAAACAATAAATGTCAAGGAACATTTTAGGCGCGGCGAAGAATGAAAATTTAACAAGTCACTGCTCCCCTTTTAGATTGAGCTTAACGACGCGGGAAGTTATTCACGAAACCAATGGCACCGTCCATCTACCCCAACACCTAACACACTTTGGCTCAGATCCAGGTCAGGTCGAGCCCGATCTGTTCAGAAAAGAATCGCAAATATATATAGTGATATACATCTTAATTACATTTTGCGCACGGGGCATTTAATCCGTTATTTAAAACAGTCTCCACAGAATCCCACCCAAGCAGAGCAAGCCACGATAATAAAATGACGTTAAAGTGAAATTAATATAGGTATAAGTATTAGGCAGAGACATGGACTGCGCCATTAGTGTAAAATTGCTTGATAAAATAATAAGAGAGATAGGATGCGAATTAAAACGCTAGTCTTTATCTCTCTATTCAAACAATCACAATATGTTACAAAGTGAAGGAGACTGCCCAGGTCGTCTTTACTTCCTCTCTCTCTCTCTCTCTATCATATATGCTTGTTTATCACTTGATATACTATTAAGATATGGATGGCGCAATCCATGTTTTATATCTTCGGTATTAAGGTGTTATTTCATTTGTGCGTTTTCGTCATACGACAAATGCGTACAGAACAGAGAAGTCCTCGGATCTCTTTATCCTTTAGCCAATCAACAGGTTCGAAAAATTTGTCGTACGATAAGAAAGGCACAAATAAAATAACAGCCTTAGGCTACCGACGCGGTCTTGTTGAAGTAATAGTCCTCTCGTATCAACACAATGCGATGTCCAACTATTGAGGTTTTCACTGCAGAGGCTTTAATGCATGGAAAAAATTATTTTACTGAAACATCTAAAAATTTAACTAGACACGGATGAAAATAATTTTGTTGGATCGTCAAAATAATTATGTAGGAAATTCAAACGTAATGAGCAGTGTTGCTAAAAAATTATAATATTCTAGCAACCAGTTCGAGCGTCCTACATCGTTATTTTGATACTTCAACAAAATTATTTTTTGCATGGTATTTAGCCAAATTTTTAGGTATTTCAGCAAAATTGTTCTTTTCATGCGGTTCAATATCAATGTTTACTAAAACCTTGTAAAAAATATTCCACAAAAATTCCCGGATTTTAGATATTTTCGTTGGAAATTCCGAGTAAGATTAGAGATGTTTTTAATACAATTTTAAGATACAATACAACCTTTCAAATGTAACAAACGCAATTCGCAAACATACTACAATACATATTAAAATTATTAGAAGAGAGAAATTCCATGAAACTACTTGTATCTCATTTTCCATAATTGAACCATAAAACCTATAAAATGTAAAGAAAAAGTTCACTACAATATATCATTATTTTAAGCTATTCTGTTTTACTGAGTATTGTTTTCTATTGTCATTAAAATTTATTTTAAAAACTTGCGAAACACGCGAGTGTATGTAAATATACGCAGATGTGTATAATATGGATGCAGACAAATATACTGTTATTATTGCTAATTGATTGTTAACATTTTGCATTATCAAGAAAAAATGATAAAAAAAACAATGTTTTCGGAAAAACAAAATTTTAATTTAAAAGTAAATTTTTTTAATTTCCCTGAGCCCCGATAAAATTTCATCAAAATCCCTGATATATTTTCAAAGGTAAAAAAGAAATCCTTTGAAAATTTCATGTCTCTCCAAATAGTAAACTCTAAATATTACGTTCTATGCGAAGTAAATTTTTTACTCTAAATGTAGCGATTGTAACTGATCAAGAAGATACTTTTAGTAATCATTGCAACTGATCCAAGAAGATACTTTTAGTAATCATTTTGATATCATTTTAACGCCATGGTAATTTGTGATGTTCCGAATCCTCTAACCCACTTTTTACATATTTTTTTACTTTTCGTTGACTTTTATGTGTTTTCTGGGATTCGAATACTTTGAGCATCTGATCCCAAAGAACATGTAAAAATCAACAAAAAACAAAATGACTTTATTTTAATTCGTACAATGTCGCAATAAACATGTTTATCGCAGTCCAAATTTCGTACCCAAAAATCATCATTTTTAGCTTTTATAACGTCAAAATAAAAATTTTCTTGATTTGGTGTGTTCTTTGGGTCCGACATTCGCGTTTTACGGCAAGTCGCCTCGTGCCGCGAAGTTTGATACCACTTTTTTCTCTTTTCATTTTTGCGACACGTGCACCAAGAAAGACGTCATCATGCGCCCAGCTATCCGAAGCACGATGCTCATCCCTTCTGGGCGCGTTCTCTTTGGAATTCCTTTCTCGACGCGATTGTGAGATACAACCATGGATAACAATTGCAGGTGTCGAGATCTGAAATCCGTTCCACGAATTCGTTATATGGCGATAGCGCACGCGGCTACGATATATTACATATATAGCCGTTCGATCGTGCCACATTCAGGATGCGACCAGCGCGGGCGATATCCCTGGATAACCGAGATAACGCCTCCCCCTTTCTCTCTCTTTCTAGATTCTCCCTCTCGATCCTCAATATTTTGTACCGTTCCACCAACGGTCGTCGGAATCGTTGTCATTTAAAGGGGTGTTAAACGATATATATATTTTACTGATTACTTTTTAATTAAATATTTTTATAATCGCATTTATACAAGTTAAAAATATTCTTTTCCACAACTAAAGTGTAACGATATTAACGTATAATATATCTATTTGCGCGTTTTCCGTGATGCGAGATATAATAATAAATAATATTGCAAGATATATTAAACTGGATCTCCGCATGGCTTTGTCGTACGAATGAAAAATGATTACGAACCAAACGGACTTGGATGGAATCTCATTGTCAGATTTAATTGCAAAGATGTAATGCCAAGAATTCTCTTTGATCTTTCACAGGTTACAAACTCTACTCATGATGCGAGCGATAGAAGGAGAATTGAATTAATCGGGATTAGCGATAATCAACGCCGACGTAATCGGCAATGGAACTCTGAGCGCTCGGTATCTCGTTAAATCTCATATTGTTTCGTCAGCGTGGAATCGGCTTTTTCTCCCTTTTCCCTTGCAAAATTGTCCTCCGATCGATCCGGTGTCCCCTACCACAATGTCGTTAATATCATTATGTAATAAGGATCGCTGGACTTGTCGTGTCCAGGGGAATTGTCATTTATATCCCGCGTGACAGCTGCGAGCGAGAAAACGCGATTATTCGTCTCACTCGTGACAACGAGCGACTCCTGTTACGTTCCCACACGATGTTAACGTTAGGCAAAAAAAATTATCTCGTATTACGCATCGCTTGCTTTTTATATATTCGTGCGAATATTAATCGCCGGCTTGACTTGAACGTGACCTTTGCGTGATGTGTATTAATGTTCGATGATTAAACCCTGTTCAGAGGGAAAACCCTAATCGTCACACGTTACATCAATGTAAAGGGATCTATATACTAGCTAAACTATCTCGGTCGCCTAACACACATATCTATATTAATTTCCACATCCACGTAATAACAGCCGGATATTGGCGTTTCTCTCTAGTAACGTGCTACACGATAATCCGATATTAAATTGAATGTAACAACTCACCTCTCTAAATTCCGAGCAATACCTCATATTTATTGGCAGCTCGAAATATCTTCTACATTCCCTAAAGACTTCCACAGTATAAATCCAATTCCGATAATCGAAGACTCGAAGGACAGAGGAAAATCTGTTACCAAGCAATCGACCCCAGTGGAAATATCACTCGGTATCCTTAAAGATGCTGTCGGTGTCCCGTTTCGAACACGGATACTCTCCCAGTTTCTTTTCATGCGTCCGTTAAGTGCTTCCACTCGACGTGTAACACGAAACTGCGTTTCACCGCGAATTTACCGGGGAGAACACCCACGGCGAGATTGCACATATATGTATATATAAGAGGATACGATCGGTCACAGAAAGAAGTGACAAAAAGGGCGACACGCGATCGATATCCACGCTGAGAAACTACAAAATGCGGCCTCGTGGGAAAAAAATGTGTACACGACTTTCCGTTCAATTTAGAAAAGGCAAGTTTTTGCCCCGGTGGATTATCTTCGCCATTCGCTAAGCAAACAAGATACAAGAGCCAATTTTCCTCGGCGAGGGTAAACTGGATTTACATATTGACTAAAATGCCAATCGTAAAACAAACAAAATGTTATTACATTTACTTCACTTAAATTTCATTCATTCTTCAAGTCAAAAGTTATTTTTATTTGCAATTCCGAGATATGGTATTTATTTGTAATTATCAGAAATTAACCAATGATCAATAATATTATATTTTAATTAAAAATAAATTTGTTGATTCGATAACAGTATTAATGAGACAAATAAAACTTTGTCCAGACAAATTTTATTATCAATGTTATCGGATCAATAAAATTATTTTCAATTAAAAGAATGCTGTTGATATAATACCCCATATTTTTCAACGTTTTTTCGTAATAAATATTATTAAGCACGAAGGACCTTGATCGAATATGACGTTATCCATTCATGTGTGCAGTCTATTTTTATTTCTACACATTTAAATGAATATTACTACATTTTGAACTTTGGGATATTATTAACTTACAACTTGAGCGATCGTGGAGTGCAATTAATGTCGTGCGATCTAATCAGGCGATATTATCGGCGGGGACTATTAAATTACATATTTCGAATAGCACGGAGAATTTGACCTAAACCCTTTTAACCAAACGTATAAACAATGCATCCACCCTCTTGCAACGCGTTCGCCATAACTAAGCGAGTTATACGAATAAATCAATATCGAGGGAGGACTAGAAAGGCCAATATCATTTTGTGCGGCTCGACGATAGGAGGGTAAATGTCCTGCTCTATCTAAACCTACGATATTTCCTGCCGCGTCGTTTCCAAGCCGCAGAACGCAATTGCTCGTTCCACTTTAGAGATAGCGGTGCGTTATGTAAGATTGATGCGACCATAACTTCGAGAATCGAAAAATGTCAAGGGTGGTCGTTACGATTTTTAGTAATTCTACGACAGTCGAAGAGAACGAAAGGGACGTGCCTTAATTAATATTTTAAATTACAGGCATTCGAAATGAATGGTCCGAGAGAAAGAGAACTTTCTACGAGAGCTGGACCGGTAATTACGTATTCTTGATAACATTATCGGATTGAAGATTCCCTTGAGAAGTCGTAACGAATTTACCAAAAGGTTGCGACGCGATGAGCTTATGTCGTAGTGTCCTCAAAAAGGATTAATTCGTTATGTCGCTTTTGGTGTATTTAGAGTGCTCAGAAGTACATACACGTATAAATAAGGGAAAGGAAACATACATATTCCTGAGTATAAGCTGGAGTTCCTTCTAAAGGTATCAAAAGAGACTTGCGAGCAGCTCCTTTCGCGGAAACTTTCGAGATCTCCCCGAAGAGTCTCATATGAACTTCCACACACGTCGTCCTTACCGCATCAAACTTCTACACGAGTTACTCTTTACAGATATGCGTTTCATCCGTGTCATTCCGAGAGCGTGTGACTGTAAAGCTCCATAAATCCCCGTCTCTTGTTACGCGGATCGTGTGTAATGCCGACTTAATAGTTTTCCATGCGACATTTCCCTGGCATTTGTGCGTGATGTATACGAAACTATTTGCATAACGCGACCGCACGAACGACGTCGTTCTTCGTATGTAAACTAACACGAAGCTAATAGCATTAAAAAGAGGTAATATAACGAGTTCGACAAATTTTTCTTCTCCATTTTTCTCCTCCAGACGCATATAAAGCGAGACGCATATTTTGTTTCATTATCTATATAAGTATTCGTAATTATACTTGTTTACAGATAAAACAGCGATTTAGCAATTGTTAAAAGCGCGTTACGGATAATCGAGCAATTTCCATACTCGATTACACTTTACTCGAGGTAATACAATGCTCCGTGTAAATAACAAATATTGATATTCCTCGTCGGTGCAATCTCGTGACTGTAAACTCGTAATCAATATCCGATTCTTGTTTACATTAGTTGCGCGCAATTCTCGTGATCGATAATCTTCTATCAAATGGTTATTTACCTAATTTATATTCTTCTCCCTATCCGCGGTACGATAATATATATATATATGTATATATAAAATTTCAAGTTTGATAGTAAGCTGATAGATACATTCCAAAAGCGGCATTTCTATAACTTACATATTCGATGAAAGTTCCGATTAAATTAAACTTGTTCCACGAATTAATCAGAAGCAAGTTCCACGAACAAGATATACTGATTAATACTCCATTGATGCCAATTACGTTCAATCAGAATCGCAAAATTTGTTCTTAAAATTAATATCCGATTGCGGGTGAGCATCATATGATCCGTTTAGATCGAAATCATATCATCCGTTCAGAAATGGAATTTTCGAACCGAAGCTTAAATTTCGTGTCGAACTCAATTCCAAGCTAACACATTATGTATATATATATATATATATTATCACGGAAAAAGGTTTTGCTAAAGAATCTAAAAATTTAGATACAGATCTGAAAATAATTTGTTAGGCCATTAAAATAATTCCGGACTCTTAAATTAATTGCTAGAATGTCAAAACTTTTTGTAGTATTGCTCATTACGCTTGAGATATTTCTACGTAATTAGTTTTTTTTTTAATCCAATGAAATTCTTATCAAATTTATATCTATTAAATTTTTATATACTTCAGCAAAATCGTTCTTTACCGTGTAATTACAAGCTTTTAATTGGGTAAATTTTAACCTTTCGTCTGTAATCATATTTTTCCCCCAACTCAACTCCAATATTAAAACCTTTAATAAGACTTGAAATTTGAGCAGACTTGAGGAAAAATGAGAATTTATATTTATAAAAATGTATAATTTTCTATTAGTATATATAATAATGGAACCGGACTTCATCCTCTTTTATTTCGGAGAAATTTTAGAGTGTGTGTGAAATTCGCTCGCGCTGAAGAAGATGCAGACGGAAAGATTAATAGTGCGGACTCGAAATCGCTTGGAAAGTAGCGCGATCGACTGATGGATCGGTCGGGCACCGCGTCTGATATTCACTACGTTTTTCTACTGAATGCAGTCTGATAATGAGACTCGTTTAGTCGCAAGAAAGCAAAAATATTCTCCGTATTTACGCTTGCGTGTGTTTATCATTTCCTCTTATTTTAATATATTTTCAGTTTCCGAGTTCCGCATTGATATTAAAAAATTTGTATACGCGTTATTTCAATCCTTGCAAAAAGGAAAATAGAAATTCTATGACAATTACAGAATAAAAAAATATCATGAAGCTATGGCAGAAAATTAAACGCCTTCATCAGCCTTCATTTATATGTAAAGAGAAGATCGATTGTGTATATATCGTGAAATTATAAATATTCTGAATTTATTCATTTTTATAATTTTTCACCTATACAAGTTTCAAGATACACAATCGACTCCCGGGCAAAAAACTATGCTTTACTTATGCAAAAAAAAAATTAATAAATAGCATGCTAGATCCGTTCCCCTCAGCTACGCTCCGGCGCGCTTTACTGTTCACGATGATAATCTACCAGCTATTAAACTCGTGTCAGTTTAAAAACTAAGGATCGCGAATTAGATCCTAGAATTCGATCAATCAAATAATTTTAATTTTAATCGTTTCTTTTTTATCGTTCTGATCAGCTAAATTAGTAATCTTTAATTCACAATCCTCGTTTATCAATTCGTAGTGTGACACGAGCTTAAGGTTGCTTTCCTCTTAGGAGAGACACAACCCCGAAACAAACGTCATTTTATTCCTATATTAACATTCAATGAAGAGAGAACGATCCTCGTATTCTTTAAAAAAAAAAAAAAAAAAAAAGAATGCCTAGAAAAAGGGCAAAAAAAAAATAGCTACGAGGATTCGACGAGGAAGACGACAGCGAGCGAGCCTGAGGGCAACGGGTGTGTGCGTATACATGCGAGTTCCGGGATGCAGCACTCACGTGGGGCTCTCTCCGATGCGGCGCGTGGCGACAGGGTGGTAACCGGATTCGGTCGCGACGAGGCCGACCGGCCAGCCGGACGGACCGCCCGGCGGAGCTGCTGCTGCTACGCGCGACGCTGCTCTGAGAGTGGCAACGCACCGCCGGCGCCGGCGACGTTCGGCGTCGCGCGCCGTACCCTCTCACGTCGAGCGTCGCGCGGGCTTTGTCGGCGCGCCGTCGCGGACTCTCTCTCTCTCTCTCTCTCTTCCTCCCTCACTCTCGGTGTTCCTCTCTCTCTCCCCCCCCCCCCCCCCCCTCCTTCCTTCCTTCCGTCGCCCATCTCCTGCTCGGGCCTCCTCCAGGCTCCAGCACTGTTGCCAAATCTGTTTGAAACTTATCCCTTATATCGTGATTTTCTCAATATTTTACCTGTAATTTGAAAGTTTTGTATTTCCCTCTCCAAAAGTTACCCGGGAACTTGTCTCCGAAACTCTTTATACCTTCAAAAAATGTCCCGGTTAAAAGAAAAGAATCTTCGAATCCGGTAGAAATTCCATTAAATTGACAACACTCTCTCCTCGTAATCCTCTTCCGTCGAGTCCTAGCCAACCGCGATGGAAGTTATTTCCAGCTCCAGCCGTGAAAAAAATTATTTCGGTAGCGGCGAAGCACGTACAGAATTCGCGCCATTCGTTTTCTTATTTCTCTTCTCTCTCCATCGTTTTCTCTTTCCTTCGCTCGCTATAAGGGTGCGTTTTCCATTTAAAGATTAGAATCCTCGCGGGCATCACTTATCCTTGTTTAACATGTAGTAAATAACAAGGATAAAATGATTTTACGAGCGCAAAGTAGAACGCAGGCCGGGATACCTGAGATAGCGCATGTCGGATTATGGATGGCTGCGTTCAGCAGAAAAAGCAGCTTTCCAATTATCGTAAAATTCTTGTATACGATTGGTTTATACATTCTGATCTAATGAGGAACTTAGGGAGAGATCATATTAAAAAATTTTACAACGTATGCAAAGCTGTTTTTTCGATGTTTTATCTCACAAACAGTTCAGTCTCCAATGAAGGACTTGGCGAGTTGGAGCTACACCTACTGACATCATGCAGAGACCAGCGCAACAAGCATTAGAAAGATTCCGTCGGTCAAGTCACTCGACATCTGCGAAGTAGGCACCCCTAAATGCGAATTTTGGCAAAATTTATTTTCAATTCAATTGTCCATAATTTGTCCACATTAATTCATAAAAAATAATGTTTGGTCCACTCTAAAAATATTATAAATAAAAAATTCTAATGTAAGTCCTATGTGCATTTTCTTTTATATTATGTATAGAATTTAATTGTCCACCATGTATATGCATATGCCTATATATAATTGTTTTTTGTCCATCTTGCGAAAACAAATCATAAACAAAAATGATGAAAAGTTTAAAAAGTTCATCACGGCATTCGTAAATGCGTTTATCTCTAGATTACGATTCGATTGTCCACGATTTATCAACATTTGTTTACAAATAATTGTTTGTTAATCTTATAAAAATATAAAACATATAATAAATAAAACAATCACGCAAATATTGCCACATCACAAGCAATTTAATTTTGCGCGCGAACAGCTGATCCGCGACCCAATTAATTGATAAAAAAAAACCGCGTAATTTGAACCATTTTGAATGAAATTTGAATGGTTGTTTTTGAACAGATAATCTCTCCGAGATCATCGCTTAAAAAAATATTTCTTTTTGTTTCTGTCTGTTTTGCAATTAAATACGTCGTATTTAATAAAAAAAAAATGTGTAAGCTTTATATGTTATAATTAATGCAATGGTAGGAATTATATTACAGGGAGATGCGAGTTACAAGTCAACTGCAAAGAAGAGGAAACGTATGCGTTTCTGATTAAAACAAATTTTATACTATAATCAAAATAGCTGCTTCTCAAGTATATATCGTTTACAAAGCTAATTTGATTTAACATGTATATATTTATATTTTGAGAGACAATAATTATATCTCCATACCAATAATTCTGTATGAAAATATAATTAACGAAGTATATTAATACTATATGGCTGGCTATTGAGAGGATTAATAAACGGAAAGTCGCTATAATAACGTCGGAATTACTTCACATTACTAAATAAAATAAAGTTCAAACTTGTCTTGTCGTAAGCGAGTCATTACATCGGAATGTTTATATGTATATTATATTCAAGTATAAAGTATTTTCGAGATTATCGTTCATAGGATAACACATTGTAACTGTCGTACGACAAAAATCAGCTATCAAAAACGAAGTCGCGATAGGTTTACAGAGCACAACAATTAGGGACGTATTACGCTACTATGTATATATATATATATATATAAATACATCAAAGGAATTAGAGCAGACGTTAACGAAGTGTATTCAACCGTAATCCACACTCAGAGCGCTTAGACCTTTCTTCTTGATCGCCTCACCTACGGCGCGCTCCAGGAAGTCTTCCGGCTGATCACACTCGTACACTTTATCCGCATCCAACGCATTGCATCGCCCCGTTTCTACATTACTGTAGACCGCGAAGTCCTCGAGTTCATACATACATTTGGACGAAAAGGAACAATCAACACCTATGCATTTACAGTAATGAGGCTGAAGAGGGAGCTCGGCCGACTGGACTAAGCCGTGATTACGGATCGCCATTGTCACCGCTGTGTCCTCCATCTCGTTCCCTCTGTATGACATATGTAACCTGGAACCGACAGACTCTTCGTTCAGAGGATCAGACGGATACATCATTCTGTAGTAAGCTAAAACTTCATTGATGGTATTATCCATAGATCCCTCTTCCTCTTGGAAAGCCTGCCATAACTTTAGCTTCTCCTCGATCTGTATTTGGTATATAATTTCGTCGTAATCGAGATTTCCCACGCTGCTGGCTGGCGTCTCTGCACTTGTGTGCTGTTCCTAGAGGAATAATTGGCTGTGTTTAGCAGAATGTTTATTTTGCAATTGTTAGAAGTTTTTTCTTTGCGCTAATTGGATTGTACTTTTAAATCTGAAGAAATAGTACCCTTGCGAAGAAAACTTTTAATAGTTGCCGAATAAACATTTTGCTAGTTGCGATCATAGTTTCTTATAGTAAATTTGGTCATTGTATACAATCAATAACTATTTCTCAGAGGCTGTGTTTCGATATTTATTGACAGTACTGAAAATCTATAAAGTAGATGCATACACATAGATTTTCAGCATTGGCATAAACATCGCAATGTAGCCACGATAATAGCAAATTCAATTGATGGTAGTGCACATTGGTGAATATTAAAACTATTGTAATAATCGTAAAAGTGAATGCAAGTATTTCGAATAATAAAATACATATTTTAGCTAACAGCCAAAAAAGTATACTGAAAATTTTGTGGTTTAACTTGTTTCTATGTTTAAATTAAGCACACATCTTTATATTTTTACATCAATTTGTGTATAACGATTTTAATGTGTGCGCTAATTTGCTTATGTAAATAGAGCATAATTTGTGATATACTATATTATATTATACTATACATGAAACATCTATACTATCTGTTTCCACTAATATTAGGTGTAGTAAAAAGAAATCCATTATTTTTCCAATAGATTTCATAGAAAAATAATGAATTTCTTTTTACTACACCTAATATATATAAATTAACTTCAATTTCAGTTCAACTTATTCTTCAAATATACAATGCTAATACCAATAATAATAATAAACATAAAATGTGTATGGAATTTATTAAATTCTCAATCTAACCAATATGATGATAACATTTTTTAAAATTCTTACTCTTTTTCATTTTTTTCTCTAGTTCTCAAAATTAGAAAATGATAAAGAATAAGTTGAACCAAAATTAAAGTTAATCTATATACATTAGTAGAAAAGTGTATAAGGCCATTAACGTACGATTAGCTTTAATTTGGATTATATAATTTACTCTTTATTTTGTTTGTCAGAATTAGAAGAAGATAAAAAGGAAATGAAACCGAGATTAAAAAATTAATTAATACATTGGTAGAAGAAAATAAATGAAATAATATCGTAAAGTCACAGATACAGTTTGTTGACAAGAAGAAGTCAACAAATCAAATACTTGGGCAATTATCAATTAAGCTTGTAAATTACCTCACTTAACCAGAATATCAATGGAATCGAATTACCGTGTCCGAACAAGCCTCGGTGGTTTTGGTCAACTGCGTGCAGTGCCGCTTAGCCGGGAAGAAGGCGCACTCGTGCTCGTCCGCATCCGAATCCTCGTCGTCGCTCGCCACTATCTCTACCGCGCTGCGCCACAGCTTCTTCCTGGCGCGCTCCTTGCTGCTGGCACCTGAGAAGGGCGGAAGAAGCAGTATCTCGTGCTCGTCCATGTTCGCTCGCAATCCCTCGACATTCGACTTCACGACGTCAGTCGTCTCGCCGTTCCGAGTCTCCGCCAGGGCGTCCCTTCCTGGCGGGGCGTTCGTGCCCCGTCAACGACTTTTCCTTCTCCTCCTGCTCTCCTCCTCTCTCTCTCTCTCTCTCTCTCCTTCGCTTCTTAATGTTACCCTCAACGAGGATGCATCGGAAAAACGATCGCGAGAACTTGACCTGATCCCCCGTCAACGATGATTATTTACAGCGAGAAAGAAGCTGGCGGGGCGCGTGTCCGGGAATCACGAATGGCGCCGTGACTTCCGTCGTCGACCTATAGGATCGCGGGGTCGCGTCCACCCGTCAACGCGCCGTACGACGATCGCGGATGTCCGAGGATCGCGTACCTCGCGCCGAGGCGGAATGTCGGAGTCCGGACGACGCGACTCCGTGGGATCGTCAGCAGTGGCTCGGTGTTTGACAGCAATATGACAGCTCTAAGATGGTGACCCACCGCCGCGATCAGTTGAACGCAGAGGGGATATAAAATATTCGTACGCGACGAGTCGTGGAGGCGGCGCTGAACGCCCGGAGAAATTCGCGATTTGCGCGCGGAAAGCGTCGCAAGCGACCGTCCGGAGGACGACCACTCGCGATCCCGATGCGGAACGTCGCGCGGTTGACGCGCTCTTGAGCCACCGCGTGCAGAAGCGAGTTCCAAGATGGCGGCGAACATGTGTTCACGCAGCTCGACGGAGGCTTGACTTAACTTGACACACGGCCGTCTGTCAAGGGAGCGAGACTCGTTGGTGCTCGTTGACGTGGCTCTCCCGTCTCTTGGAATTTTCTCCCCCTTTTTTGAAACGTTTACCCTCCGGAAATAGAGCGACGAGTACTATGGCGACCTGTAGCGAATACATCCGCAGCCAGTTCCCGACGATAGACGACGACCTGTATCAGTATGTGCAAGGTATGTTCCCGTGCCGTAGAATAACCTATGCGCGATCAGATCCACGGTTTGATATCCGATTAACCCCGCCTTGACACGCGTATCCTTCCGCATGCAGGTATCTTAGATAGCTCCAAGGATGACTTCGAGGACGGCGACGAGGTGTACGAGGCGATCGGGCAGGTGCTGCACGAGGTGGCGGACAAATCAGAAAACGAGGTTAGGTCTGTAATGTGTTCGCATTTGTCATTTTCTATTTATTCGGTCATTTGCGTTACATTAGGATTAGTGCAATTGAAAACTACTGTACATACATGGAACTAGCGTAATTAAATTGTAAAAGCATACAAGTATTTTTAACAATTGAATATCCAATAATGATATCAAATTATTCAACATCAATTTCACTATTTAATTATCAACATTTCATTGTCAAAGATTAAATTATGCCACTACAGATACAGGGTCTTCCACTAGGAGGTTTCATTTCAAATTTTGCGACATTTTGTACCTGTTATAGATGGAAGTCATATTTGACAGTGTCAAGTAGAAACTACTATGTGGTTAATAACATTGGATCGATATTCGCTTGAACAACGCATAGAAATAATGAAAACTCACTATAAATATAGTGAAAATTTCTTGGAGAAATTCCTTGAATGTGTCATTTCGCATAATGAAGACTTTAACTGGTTATCCAGATCGTGCGATTTGATATCTCTGAATTTGTTCCTTTGGGGTTGTGTAAAGGATAAAATTTACACAAATGCTCTGCAAATGATTCAGGCGCTCAAAGACAATATTCGAAGTGTTGGCGAAATTGAGCCGCAATTGTGCGAAAACGTGATGGAAAATTTCCTCAAAGGAATGACTATTTGTAAGAAAAGTTGAAGCAGCCATTTTTGGCTGATATTGTATTCCACGTTTAATCGCACAATTTTTCTACTTTGGATTAGAATAAATATCTCAATTGTTTTCAAAAACTTATTTGTTTTTTTATTAATTTAAAATAAAATTTCTTAATGGAAGACCTTATGTGATACTTGAGATACTGAAGATGTGTGCAAACTTATCGAATACTAATTGAATTGAATCAAGTATGATTTGAATAGTAAAAATGATTTTTCATTATATAATTATTTTCTTACATAGACATCGTTTTATTATCTATATATTAACGTTTAATCTAATGATAATAATTAATTATAAGTTTTATTTAGTGTTTGATTAGATTTCAAAAAATCTTAATTCGCACATCTTTTAGATACTTTCTATAAAGCAGTCTTTAATATTCTAATTCAATGTAGCGCGATAGACCAAACTCACTATAATTAATGTTAGCTAACAAAACGGCTCTTTTTCTTGTATTCTAAAGTCTGATCATGTTTTCTTCCCACTCGTTGTATTAGTAAATTTGTATTAGTAAATTAGTAGATTCATTACTTCTTGCCTTCTTGGTAGCAGATTGATTTATTGTATTGTTTTCTGTATACAGGCAAATATGTATGAAGCTATTAGAAATATTGAAAGGTAGTTCGAACAATGACAACGACATAGACAAGAGAAAAAACGGTGTTAACAAAGTATTAAATGCTCCGGTGCACCTGGGCTCGTTGGCTGCTACCTTAGAAACGCAAGTCGAGCAGATTAAGAGTATATGGGTTACAACTAGGGACGATGTAATGGTAATGTATAGTTGTACTTTGTTTATTACAAATAAGAAATGTAATTAATGCTACTTGCAATTGTTCTTATCTTTTATGATATTTTTAACTATTTGTATATTATTGAATGCTTTCTATTTAGTGACACAAATCAACACTGTCACTCTGTCTTTAATATTCAGCAAGTAACAAAGATGACATCACTTGTGTCAACTTGTGTTACCCATTAGTTTCACATTTAATTCCGTCTGCAATCTTTCTTTTGGCACAAGAAATTTCTCTTCTCAAAGTTCTCCAAAATAAAGAGAGGCAGAGTTCTTTCCAAAAATATCTTGTTAAAAAACTACTTGGTAATGTAATAAAAATATTAAAAAGTCAACCTGAATTTTTCCGATTTTTCAAAAGTATTATTTGAAAATTTTTAGAATACTAAAAGAACTTGAGCTAGACAAAGGGAATAAAATATGATTGCAAACGGAGGATTAATTATTCCCAGGCATTGTTTGTATGTTAATCTTGCTCGTTATTGCGACAGAAAGTAGACGCTAAGAAGCTGGAGAAAGCCGAGGCCAAGTTGCAACAGAAACAGGAAAAACGAATCGTAAATGAGCAAGGATCGGCTTCCCGTATTAACATTGCCAATAACGCGGCTGAAAGCGCTGCCAGTGCCAGTCAAATGACAAGTAAGAAAGATAGTCGGATGGAGACGAAAGGTGGGGTGAACAAAACCCAGGATATTAGAATAGAGAACTTTGATGTCGCTTACGGCGATAGAGTCTTGTTGCAAGGTGCTGACTTGACGCTTGCATTTGGCAGACGATACGGTCTAATTGGTAGAAACGGACTCGGCAAAACCACCTTGCTTCGAATGATATCGAGGTATTATGGTGATGTCATTATTAGTCGTTTCCCAGCAAACAAGCAGATGTCAAATACATTAAAAACGTTAAATATGTTAAAAATGTCATTTTAATATCAAGTAATTTCAGCTTATTTTCTGGGAAATGATATCTCTGATTATCGTAAATCAATCTCGATTGATTTTAGCAAACAGCTGAGAATACCATCGCACGTGCGAGTGTTGCACGTTGAGCAGGAAGTAGCCGGCGACGAAACGTCAGCGCTCGAGTCCGTTCTGGAATGCGATCAGGAACGGAGCACGTTACTCAGTCAGGAGGCGAAACTGCAAGCAGCAATAGAAAAGGATGGTTCTAAGACGGGCGATGCGTTAGGCGAGGAATTGGCCCGGGTATATGAGGCGATGCAGTTAGCCGAAGTCGACAAGGCGCCCGCTAGAGCAAGTGCGATCCTATCGGGACTCGGATTTTCCGTTGAAAGGCAGTCCTGGCCGACCAAATCATTTTCTGGCGGCTGGCGGATGAGACTCGCTCTCGCGAGAGCACTATTCTCCAAGCCAGACCTGTTGCTACTTGACGAACCGACGAACATGCTCGATATCAAAGCAATATTATGGTTAGAAAGGTATCTACAAACGTGGCCGAAAACGTTACTCGTAGTGTCGCACGACCGAAAATTTTTAGACACTGTAAGTACGACGTATTTAGTTAAGAGAGATATGTTAATAATGTAATAACTCTCCTAGCAACATAGAATTTTAAAAGACTCTTCGATCAACAATAAGGATTTCTCTTCGAGAAATAGTACATTTGTTAAATTTTTAACAAGCTTTACATTATAAAAGTCGAATTATATTTTACTTATTTTTTATACATTTAATCATCTACCAGAATTCTGGTAGAAAAAATTGGTTGACAAATATCAATAGTTTAAAGACCCCATGTTGTCGGTGAGATTAATCTTCATTTTCAAATTATATTTTAAAAGTTAATTTATATATTGAACAATTTTTTCACTATAAATATACACACTTATCTTTACCTCTTCAACAGGTACCAACCGATATTTTGTACTTACGTGGACAGAAAATAGAACCGTACCGTGGCAATTATGAACAATTTGTGAAAACGAAAGGCGAACGCGAAAGAAATCAACAACGAGAATACGAAGCTCAACAGGCGAAGAGAGCGCATGTACAAGAATTTATCGACAAATTTAGATACAATGCGAATCGCGCGTCTAGTGTACAAAGCAAGATAAAGATGTTAGAGAAATTGTAAGTCTGATTTGATCACATGGGTAATAATTCGTTAGTCTACGATTGAAATTTACTTTACATTTTTTCTTGTCCGTTATTCGACAGACCTGATTTAAAGCCAATGGAAAAGGAGAGTGAAGTGACCCTCAATTTCCCCGACGTTGAACCGCTAAGTCCGCCGATATTGCAACTCAACGAAGTCTCGTACAGTTACAACGGAACCGACGTGGTATTTAGCAATGTGAATCTTACTGCTGGTTTGCAATCGCGTATTTGTATCGTTGGAGAAAACGGTGCTGGAAAAACTACTCTCTTGAAAATTATTACGGGCACGTTGAGTCCGACACGGGGTACGGTGCACGTTCATCGAAATCTGAAATTTGGATATTTTAGTCAGCACCACGTCGATCAACTGGACATGCGTGTTTGTCCCGTCGAATTGCTACAAATGCATTTTCCTGGTATGCATAATATTCGCAATGTAAAACAAACGCTAAGCCCATTTAAGACACTTATCACTGTGTTTGTTCTGGCAGGTAAACCAATTGAAGAATATAGGCGAATGCTTGGTAGTTTCGGTGTAAGCGGTAATTTAGCTCTACAAGTTATAAGTTCTCTTTCGGGAGGACAGAAGTCGAGGGTAGCATTTGCTTTGATGTGTGCCGCAATGCCAAATTTCCTAGTGCTTGATGAACCTACGAATCATCTCGATATTGAATCGATCGAAGCGTTGGGTAAAGCTCTCAACAGTTGCCAAGTAAGTATTACTGTTTTTTATGACGATTGTTAATAGACTCAATTTCAAAATCCTTCATTTCACATATTTGCGATTGTGCGTAATTTAATCAATATTTTATTGTTGCAGGCTGGTGTGATATTGGTGTCACATGACGAACGTTTGATCCAAATGGTTTGTACAGAATTGTGGGTTTGCGGAGAAGGATCAGTTGGCTGTATTGAAGAAGGTTTCGACGAATATCGTAGAATTATTGAAAAGGAGCTTGAATTGTAAAAACGTTAAGTTTTGTCTAATGTGATATTAACGTCATCTTACATTGTCTTATACTGAGTAATGCATTATGATCAAAGTTTTAAAGGAGTATTTTCCCTTTAATTAATTGAAATTATATCACGCGGCTATTATTTACTTTTTTTCGAGACATTTCATCGCCAAAGGTAACTTATTTATTCTTTAAATATTTTTTCCCCGAAACGAATATAGACAGTTATGTGCGCAATTTATTTATTAATTTAACACATCTCTCCTTTTCCTTTTTGATAACTACAAAATGTAACTATTTGTCCTAAACAAGCATTTGTCATTATTGTATTTATTTTTCTTTAAAATGCATTGTATTAAAACAAACCGTTCGACTATGACAGTTGATATGTAATAGAATTTGAATTACACATTCGATATTACCATTATAAAAAAAAAGTAATAAAAAATATTGTTAGATAAAAGTACGTTCTATTTCATTTGAGAATATATCTATAACCATATATCCTGCACGTATATATAAAGATTGTATCTTTATTATACAATATTAATATACAATATCCTTAAGTCAACGAATTGCTGCTATGTGTGTATGTGTGTGCAATCGTTTATTATAGTATTGAAAAATAAGTTGCATCTTTATATATTTTGACTTTTTGTTAATGTCTAAACAAATAACTATCAACGGCCAATGAATTATACATCGATACAATGTATACGATGTTCTGAATTAATAATTTTGACGTGATATTTTTATTAAGTTTACAAAGATAAAATTAGGAAAAATATAATACAACGATTAAGAGAAATAAATGAGTATGTAGTTTTTTTAATGAAAAAAATGTGCCTTCCACTTAAATCTCTTTTATAGATTTTTGTTAGATAATAACAGGCTTAAAGTTTCTAACGATTCTTTATATATCTATATATATATACACACATGTACATATATATAAAATATATTTTATATATATATGTATGTATATACGTATTATAATCTATATTAAATATTTTTTTTTCTAAGATAAACTGTACAGAAAATATTGTCTAAAACGTTTTATTGTATAACTGGGTTCGCGAATTCTCGAAATCTCTTTCTCTCAAACTTTATATACTTTGCCGATTCACACCTTTTCGCGCTCACTTAATTTAATATTTTATTTTATTGTGGCAGCATCGAGAAGTGTTTAAACAATAATCAATGCACGAAGCAATTGATTTAAGTATGCACAGATTTCAATATGCCAAAGACGTCGCATTGTGTTGCCACTGTTTACTCCCAGACGAAGTATTTAACGAATGTAGTGTGCTAGGAGTAGAAGATGGTTGAAGTGGAGGAGCTGGTGCTTGTTGCTTTGCTGCTGTAATTTTTTAAATGTCACGATTACTTTTCAAACGAATCGATGTACAAACTTATAAATTTCATTATGAATATTCATAAAAGTGCAATTAGCAGCATGCAATTTAATTTATATATGTATTCATGCCTGGTTATAAACAATTATAACCTGTTTGTGTCATACGCATTTAATGTCTTCATGTCTTGTATTCTGGAAAGTAGAGAAGCAGCGTCAACAGAAGTTAATGATTTGAAAGAAACCTTGAAAAACAATATCATAAAAAAACAATGTGACATGTATAATGCATTATGTTTTGTATTTATTAAAACATGCATATGTGAGTAAAAAGTAAAAATTATATGCGTCAAAGGGATTGTAGTAATAAATTTTAGCAACATGCACATACTTATTCAGGATACGATTAAAGGACACGTGTTGAATGTGTAGAAAGCACTGTGTGTTTCTGTTTAGTCTAAGAACTAAAAGAAGAATGTACAAAACTCATCATTTATCTCAAGCGTAAAGTGCTATAGAAATAAGTCAAAGAATATTTTTGGCCGAGTATTCTTACCATTCCTGCTACTATAAACCTTGGTGAAACCCCTGAAGGGTTCCGGCTGCGGAAAACTCGACACGGTATGAAACATTTCAGCAAATCGCGTTTCCAGGTCGACAGAACCTGCTTGAGCACCGCCGTTGCGCACCGATAGACTTCTGGTAGGAGGTGTTGGTGGCGGTGGCGGCGGCGGTGCCAATCTCTGATGCGTGGGTGCAGGACGATGTGGAAGCGGTGGTGGTGGTGGCGGTATACATGGTGCGGTCACCGTGACCCTTGACGGTGGCGGCGGCGCCGCTCTCATGGCTGTCACGGGCATCGTATGCGATCGCGAGGCTGGTGGTGCCGGCGGCGATGGTGGTCTCATTGTAGGCACGATCACTCGCGAAATTGGCGGTGACGGTGGCCTCGTCACGGGCGGCCTGAGAATTCGATTCGCGGGTCTCGTGGGCTGCGGCGTTGTCGCCTCATTCAAACAATCCTGCGATTGGTGCAAAGAAGACGGTGTTGTTGGCACCAGGACCGGCGGCGATCGCGGTAGTCGCATACTCTGTGCTCTCGCCACGCTCGCGCTACTCGTTAAACTCAGCTTTTTAGGCGGCGGTGACGGTTTGTGCAAAGTGGCAGACAACGCTAGTTTAGGCACGATGGTTGATTTCCCGAATCCTCTAGGCGTAACCTCTGGAGTGACCGTCGCAGAATCGGTGCTTTGCCCCTGTGTGAGATTAAATATTTTACAGATATACGCACGACATAGTGAGAACCGATTAAACAGGTAGTTTTCTACCTGACTGAATAACTGCGGTTTTAGCGCGGCTGGTGGCGGAACTGGTGGCGGGCCACGTTTTATGCTGTGAGACGATCCGGGTGACGAGTGAAGAAAACTAGAATTATTTACACTATGTCCCTCCTTCTCGGTCATATGTCCTCTCAGTCCCGTAGGTTTTAATTTTGGCATACCACCCGCGAATAAACCGCCGAGCGACATGGGTCCACCATTACTGGAATTGCTGCTGCTGCTACTAATTGCACTAGAACTATTAGTTCTACTGTTATTATTGCTTAACGAAGAGCTCGTTGATTCGCCTTTAATTTTCCCTGCGAAACAAGCGTTTCTCGTTAGTTTATAACTTTTTATAACGATTACATTATATACTTTGCTTTTGAATTTAATAGCTATATGCAGACCTAGGATGCTTTTTAACAATATATAGATGACACTTTGGAACACAATGAATCATTACATTCTTGTTGTTTGCCAATGTTAAACAAAGACGAAATGATTCGCTGTATTACTCTGGCTGTTTTCCTTTTAGAGATATATATGTGGCACAAATACCAATCTCTCCTTTTTAGTATTCAATGATTCCTTCTTGATATTCAATGAAATGACGCATATGTCAACTGTGTCTTTATTTAACACTGACAGACAATGATATAGCAGACAATTTTACTATGTCTTTTGCTGGAAAGCTTAGAACGCGAATAAATGATAGATAAAATCGGCAAATTCTTGTATCATATACGAAAAACAATTAACATTATGTCATGTGCATAATTTTATGTATTGTCAGGGATTTTTCATAAATGACACAACAGTTGACGTTACTTTGTCCATTGCATGCTCTTGCTCTTAGGCCAGTATTCATAATTAATTCTTATATTGAAGACTATTTTAAGTACAATTTCAATCAATCACAGAATGCATAGACATTAATTAACACTGGGAATAAAAACAAACTATGAATATTGGCCACAGACTCTCAAGATATTATTTAAAAGTTTTAAAATAAGAACTGGCTATGAATACTACCATTCTGATTTTTATATTTGAGGCTGTCTTAAGTACAGTCTTAAGTTATCATAAGCCAATCAGAAAACCTATATTAGCATCTTATTTAGGATAGTTTTAAAATAAGAATTAAGCAATATGTACTTATTTTAAGATTGTCTTAAGTAATATTTTAAGATGCTGATTAGCTAATGATTAGTTTATGGTATCTAAGACTATACTTAAGGACAGTCTTAAATATAAGAATCGATTAGGAATACCATCCTATGAACACCATTCTTGGGCGGTATTCACAGTCCGTTCTTATTTTAAGAACGTCTTAAGTGATGTCTTAAGATGCTAATGCAGCTGTCTGATTGGTTCATGACACCTCAAAACTGATCTTATGACGGTCTTGAATATAAGAACTGACTATGAATACCGACCTTAGTGTATATAATTTAATCCCGATAATTTACCAGCAATTGCAGGTGCGCTTTTATCCACAGTAACAGTCTTCTTTAGAGTTTTTCCTGCCCTTATAGACTGCAATAATAAACCTCTGTTATCGCCCATCGGCGGGCCAGCAGAAGCGCCGGCCTGCGGAGGCGGTGGCGGTGGTGGCACAGACATTCTTGCTATCCTCCTGCAAGAAAAAAAACGAGCAAACATGTATAACCTTGATTTCACTCTAATACAGAAAAGAGAAAGAGGGACATGTATAAATCACAGATTTGTCATCGGAAAAACGTCAAACATACCGCGATACGACAGATATATCTACGGGATCTATCTCTAATTTGACGGCTATTATTTACGGTTTACGATTTCGGTTCGTTCCACCGAGATGTGTCATTCGCTGGAGGGGGGAGGAGAGCCGAGGGAGGGAGGAGGGATCGCCCGTTTCCGTATTCGGAGCGTAGGTAGAGAAGATGATGATCCAGGAGTCAACGGAGCCCTCTCCCCGGGGGGTCGCGCGGCGACCGGTGCGTGCGGACCCCCGCCGATGAATTCGATCCCTCACAGGTCCACGGGTTAGGTTTTCTCACGGCGAGTCACACGCGTACGCGCGTGCGGGAGATAAGAGGGCCGTGATCCTCTTCACGCGGGCACACACCTCGGCAGCCGCTTTTTATCTCTACCGCTCTGCTCTTTACGCAACGTCAAGAGGCGCGATCCGCGCGGACGGACGGACGTTACGGGATGCGAGCGATTACCGGATTAGACACAGCGGTCGCTGATGCGTTCTCACGTCCGGAGGAAGGACCCGCGGCCGATGATACTCATGATTAAAAAAGGGGGCCTGGCTGGCTGGATCCGCGCCTACACGTTCCGCGGCTGTGCGACACGGCGACGTAGATCATGGCGTCATCAAGGATCCATCGAGGTTGGGGATTCGCTCCGCGCGCGCCCGCCCGTCCGTCCGTTTTTCCCAGCTGACTTCCAGAGCCCTCTTTACGTAGATGAATTCGATAAAACCGAAAACGTTTTTCCTCCAAAAAAATAATTATTATTTCTCGTAGTGATTAGTAAGTGACTTTGGAGGTGAAACATTTTTTGAGGCCGTAAGTAATCCACGTATAATATGACTTAAGTGTATCAAGGTCGTCTAGTTAGTTATTTTAAATATTTGTGTCAGCTAAAAATAACCTAAAAAGTTTAAAAAACTTTCTCTCCGTTCTATATAAAATAAAATAATAATTACTTTTTGTGTTGACTTTTTAGATTAAAATAAAGTTTAGTTAATATTATTATCTCGAATCTTACTCGAACTTTATAAAATTAATTGACACTTTGAAGACAAAACATTTTTTTTTAAATAAAAATTCGAATATAATACGATCAGAATATTTCAAGTTTGTCTAGTTGAAAATATTAATGCCAGTTTAAAAATAATTAAAAAAATTTTTTTTAATTTTCTCGTTCTGTATAAAATAATATTTACTTTATATTAATTTTTTAGAATGTGGAATAGAATATTTTCTTATTATTACTCAAATTTTGTAAAATTAATCATTCCATTAGATGGAGCCTATGACTCTAGGATCACCAATGAATAGTCCTGTTCAGAGTCCTGGTAGTCCAGGAAATTCTTCCTCGTATTTGCCAAGTTTTCTCTTGGGTGACACTAATACTGTAAGAAATACATTTTATTATTAATTTAAAACATGCAAAGTCTACGTTGCTAATATCTATCTTTAAAATTCCAGCCAGCAAAGATCAACATAATAAGTCCTCAAGATAATCCACGTCATTTGAACATCACCAATACCAGTATGATGTCATCCGTTTCCTACGGCTCTCCAGATTACCGATCTAATCGTCAGAAGGCAGTGTTTGGATCTACGACTCCTAGCACGCCACAGATAAGCACAAAAAATCACACTGGAGGACCACCTACGCGAGGACTATTCGACGCTCTAGAAGTCACGCACATGTCATCTGTGGCAGTCACAAATCCAGCTACCACACCTATAAATCAATCCAAACTCATGATGACTACATTAACTAGTCCGCTGGTATTTCCAGATAGTTCGCTCAATTTGAGCACGAGCGAGTCGCAGAGTCTACTGCAATGGGTAACGGTTTTCGGTTTCTTACCAATTGATGTCAACGCTGTTCTATCTCACATCTCCAGCAGAGTACGTATAGTGGATAAACATCCAGCTCCACAACCCCAAAGCAATTGGATACACTTGAAGTGTGCGTCGGAGCAGGAAGCACAAAAGGCTCTTATGTGCAATGGTAGTATTGTTTCGGGTACGATTATGATCGGCGTCATACCATGTACGGACGAGGGTGTCGTTCTGGGTTGCGACAAGGAAAACCGTACCAAATTGAACGGAAGTATGAGATCACTTTCAATGGGTAGAATCAGTCAGTCTCCCTTCAACTCATCGCCTACGGCGAGACGACGGAAGCTGAGATCTTTAGCAGCGGGCTACAATCAACATTTTAGCCCGCAAACCGCGCAGGTGCCAGAAAATGTTCCACAGAAGTCTGCCAGTTTAGTGTCAAAAGCAATGGAATATGTGTTTGGTTGGTAGTTGTTTTTTTTAGTAATAATTATACATTGAACTCTTTACATTTGAAATATATTAAAAATTGTAGAAAGGAAATTACGATGAACAATATATTAATCTTTTGGAAGTAAACTTTTAAACGGGACACTTTAACTTAAAGATTAAATAAAATTATTATCTACTATCCTAAAAATAAACTTCCGTACTTTGAAATCATTATGATAAGGTTGTGAAGACTGTTACTTTTTTAAGATTATTGTAATATGCATATTATCATATGTTATATTTGTATGTATCTTTACAATTATGTAGGCTAAGAGCCGAAGTCATATGTAAGTCCTAATTTGCGCATGATTACTGTGTCTATTCCTAGCAAATAATATTGCATGTACACAAACTCTGAAAATACCTGTTATGTTAATATTACATTCCGAAAGACATAAGAAATAAATGCAATAATCATTCTTATTTCTTATAGTATTTGTAACAATGAGTGATGTATCACTTTAATCATATTACACTCTTATTATAATAGATTAATGGTTCTACACATCACCTTTCTCTCTAATTTGTTATATATAGGATTAAAATTCTAATATAATTTCCTACAAAATGAACAGCAATTTACACAAAATTACATCTAAAGGTCAATTTAAGACATTCATTATCGCATTCACAAATAAAACCGAGAAATGCTCAGTCTGTCTACTGTAAAATTATTTTGTTTCTTCAATTGTGGCACTACCTATATCGGTCATCTTGGGATATTTTACTTTTTTCTTATCTAATTCCTCTTGAGCCCACAATATCATCTTCACCAGATTATTGAGACGGGGGCTGGTAGATTCCCTATGTTCCATTTTCAATATAGCTGCATTCAATTCACTTGCAATCTGTAACGATACAACAATGAGGACGTAACAAGATGAAATTAGTAAAAAGCAAGGCTTATTATAGAACGTAAAAAGTAAACATATTGGCCAATCACAGTAGAAATCATAAGGCCATAATCTAAGCAGCAGCAAATCCAACATGTTGATTTCCTTATGGATCATCTATACTGGGAGTAATATTGTGGAGTAAGCTGTATAAACTATAAGAAATTACCAATCATAGTTAATTATTCTCCTTAAATTCAAATGTAATTGATTGATTTCTTAAGACTTACAGCTTATTACACCATATTATTCCTTTTGCAATCCTTTACTATTAGAGTCTTCCTGCTCAAGTTTTTCTATATGCCATGGTACTCCAACAATACTCACTTTCTGCCTGTGTGTGGGATGTAAAAGATCGCTGAACGGGCTCTTATGTGGTTCATCGAAAGCCAATAGTGCCAATGTACGTTCCAACTCGCACAATATATTATCATCTGATTCGCCAGCTTCACTGAGTTGATCCTGGGCAAACTGAAGCGCCTCCTCGACTCTGCCTGTGCGTATCAGTTCGATCAGGTGCAACTGTTGCAGGTGAAAGTAGAGATATCTGTCGTTATCCAATAATTCAGGATGCAACTGATTCACCAAGTCTGTCGCTTCCTGAATACGACCGCTATGTATGGCGTCTTTAATACGGATCCTGTCATCCAGAGAGCTCAGTTCTACAGTCGGACCTACTCCCGACTCCTGCTGGAACTTCTCGGCAGCTTCCTTGAACCCTTCTGATCATCAAAATATTTCATTACTTCGACGATTCTTTCATATTGCGATAGAGTTTAGAATTCATTACCTGTTATTAGATAGTTCATGATTAGATTGTTCATTGACATTTTTTGTATGTACGTGCTCTCCTCCAGTTTCGACATCCATTCTTCCTTGAATAAGCTATCCAGTCCTTTTTCCGAGAAATTCATTTTCCAAGGATTCAGCTCGACTAATTTCAGAAATTAGCACTTAGAGCATTATGCCCTATTCAGTACAATCTTTCGAAAAATCGCAACAGCTGATTAACACGAAACGTGGAAGCTCGACCAAAACAAAAGGAAATGTCACTTTTGTCACTTCGCGATAATCGCTGAACTCTCGCTCGAAGAAACGGCGAAGGGTGTGGAACGGAGACTAAAAGTGATTTTATGTGCGGCACAAAGATATTCCGAGCGATAAGCTTATCCGCTTTAATTCGCGAAACAGAGCAAAATCGAGAATTTGTCAACAGTCAAGAGCATCTCACGCGTAAAAAAAAAGGACAGCAACGAGACACTTGCCATTAAAGGGAACCGACCAATCATGGTTTAGCGTCTTCGAACATTTCTATTTCCCGTAGCGATTGCGATTGTGATTGGTCTATTTGTTTATCATTCAAGCCTCTCCCCCCCGCCCTAAAAAATATTTTTGCTAAAATTGAAGTGGTTACCGCGAGAGGACGCTAGTATAATCGATTAAGAGGCGACCGCCACCAGAGGTCCAACGGTACTCGCGCCAATTCTCACAAATATTCGAAACACGCGAAATCCCTTCATATATTATAGAATTATAGAACCTCGATGTGTAGGACTCCCCAGGCGTCTATCTTCTCGTTGTATTTATGTTATTACTTTGTCTCTGAAGACGACTGAAAAATGAGCCGAAACATGGAAGCACATTTTTAGAATAAGAAAGTTTTGTTTGTTATATACTAGCGTCAGAGAGAAACCTGAGAGCGGCCATGGAGGCCTTTTTCTTGTAATGCTTCTAACTCCCCGTACACTAGCGGCACCAACGTTTGCAGGAACTACGTACCACGTCCATTTTCGTGAACCGCCGTCTCGCCGATAAAATCGTATCGTCGAAAGTGGACGTGGTTCGGGTAATCAAAATTGCTGACTTTTAAGAAACTTGAAGTCAAATATTCAAACAAATTAATTTCACGAATTTTGTCTGTTAATACGTGTCTGTATAAAAATGGAAGTTGAATAATTAGGAAGTTGTTTTTTTATGTTAACTTAGCCCGTTCTCACTAAATATATGTATAGTTATTAGTAATTAGTACATAGAGAACTTGAATACATTTAAAACTTTTCCAATCATATATTGTGTGACAGTTTAAGGTTTTATTTAGCAAAAACGAGCTAGAGAGGCCCTCCACCACCCCCGTCGATTTTATCGGCGGTCCTCTTTTCTTTATAAATTATACTTACTCGTAAAAAACGGACCATCGTAAATGTAACAACAGCCTGTTTTTACTTATAAGTATATTTGTTGTTTTATATTTTTATATATATTTTTTATTTTTTTTTATTTTTTATATACATTTTAAATATAATACTTTTTAATGCTATTTTTGGATATAATTCTTTATTCAATTTAATAATATAATAATTATAATATGTACAATAATTATGTGTATATTACAATAACAGTGACAATATATAATAATAATAATATTTACAATCATAGATAATATATACAATATAAATGCTGTTCAAAATACATGAAAAATCATATTAAGAGAGAACATAATTAAAAAATTACATTATATAATATAATAAAGTGGGATTATACGAAAACGTCGAAAATACGTATAAGAACACATAATTTTATTAAATGTATAGTTTCTAGAAAATACTTATAAATGAAATTAATTAAACATTAGCAGTAATTGAATCGTATTTGTTTTTATAACTCTTGACTTATTATAAAATTTATTAAGTATAAAATCTAATAAAATTTAATATATTTATCTTGTGATGCGCGCTGGTTAATATCCGATACAAAAAAGAAAAATCTTCATAGTAGGGAGCGAATTTAATACATTCCGTTTCTACGTCAAATTCATAAAATCTATTCGCAAAGAAAAGTTAAGCAATCCGTCAAACAGCGACGGTCTTGTTATGAGATTTTGTTACAGGTGTGTGAATCTCGAATTTTCCTGACCGTTTATGTGATAATTTTAGCAGCGTGTCAATTACAATTACCATTTTTATCGCATCTTTAACATTATATTAAAATTTGTATGCAAGAAAATATATGTTCTGCCATTACTAAAAATTGTAATCTTTTATTGAAAATGAATGGATAGAATGATTTCCTTGTTGAATAGTAGTTACGAAGGAATATATTTAATAATAATAAAATACATGTATTACTGTAATCTCTTATATGTGTGGATACAAAGTGTCTCAGGTACCAACTGTTCGAGATGAGCCGAACCCAATAATAGTGGGATTTTAAAGAATTATTTTCTATTATTTTATATTGAAATAATTATTATATAAAATGTGACAATATTTCCTGCATATATTTCAGGCTAAACATTTTAATTATTATAATCCCGCTAATATGAGGGTACCCATTCGACTTATCTCGAATTTTCTGTATCCACACTTTTTTAATCAAATTCATGTATTCATGATACCATTGTTGAAAGAGTACAAAACATTTTGGTTTATCTAAGTTGACACAAAAATCAAAATTTGTTAAATATAATCTTATAATACGTGCATGCATTTTATTATAAATATAGATATATAAACATATTAGAGAAGCTGCAATTAATTAATTAATTAATATCCTAGAATAGCGGGATGTCCAATACCTGAAAATAATTTTTAAAACAGTTAACTGTTAGAGCATTTAATATATACATTCGTAACTACATTTTTATTAAAACATAAGTAAAAAAAATTGAAGTAAATCATTTGTATGAAATTTGAATGTATAAACAAATATATTATTATATATCTATAAGATACTAAAGTTTTATTGTCATTAAGACAGTATTGTTACTAGCATTATTACTAATAGGAGAACATTTAGTAAAATTAAGAAAGCGAAGAAAATTGTTTTCTAAATTATACCACTAAATTAATTCGTAACTTAATTTTAAAATACATATCGTAGATAATATAATTGTAATTGACTCATTGACAAAATTATTTCTGCGCGAGAACTGCTTATAGAACCTTCAGGATTAATTCCGATTTTGTAACAAGAATCTCCAACGGAACCAACTACACTTCGCAAATAGATTTTACAGAAAACAACGAAGAATAATGCTTCATTATGAAAATAATTTCGATTTTCCATCAGTATATGAACCAGGCATTTACTGACAATTATCTGACGGAGATACAATAATGAGACCCTTACATATAAAAAAATTAATCACCAATGATAATATATTTTTATAATTCTGTAATGTTAAAAATATACTTGTCGAAAATTTTACGAGTGAGAAGTTAATATTTAACCATTGTCTCAATCAAAGCTCAAACTTGTACTACATTTTATTTAATAAAAATAAATCTATATACTAAATGTAAAATATATGTCGATTATTTTTCACCAAAATTAGAAGTAACTTAAAATTGTTGACTTTTTGATATTCAAAATAAAATTCAAATTAAAAAAGAGTTAAAATTACATATGTGTCAAAATCTCTTGTTGTTATACGTTTCGCCGATTTCGTATAATTTGCAGTAACTCAACAAATTGGTGTACTGAGCCAAGATAAATGCTATTAAATTCAGGATATTCAAAAATCCGATATATATTACTTTAATAGTCTAATTAATGTATAATTTATTAGTATAATTGTACAAATTACAAAAATTAATTTGATGGCATTTATCTGGACATAGTTTACATAAATTTTACATTACGCATCCAATACTATAAACATTTATTTACAATAAAATTAAATTACAATTACAACATTAATGCGTTACATAAGTAATATCTGTGTAACATTTTACATTGTTAAATTAAATCTCGATAAAGAGTTGCTGAAAATACAATAAAAAATGTAAAACTATTAATTCATATTATCTTCATATTTGCTAATTGGAACAGAATGCTGATAATTGAATAAAATTTAAAGTTTTATTCAATTTTAGTTCCTTCTTTCCAATTATCAAGTATTGTATGATATCTATGGATGGTTTCGTTTCACGTATGATGCGAATGATGTACCATTTCATCTTTCTTTAGTATTCGGTAAATGACAAGGATAAAATTATACATCTTGCGCATCGTGTGTGAAACGGAATAAGGACTTATATTTCCCTATTTATATAGTATATTAATTAGCCTATTCATACCTATTGTCCTGCCTACCCGTATTTTTATTTCGTGCCTATTCGCCTATATATCATATAAGCGGGATGACCTAAACGCGATACTAAACGAAAAAGAAAATTTTAGAAATGTAAGAACTCGCAATTTAGATTGCGAGTTCTTATATTTCGACAATTTTGCCCTCCCAAAAGTGATTACCCTCCCAAATATCAAGAGACACGGTAGTGTCTCGACACTAAGACTATTTAACTTACATTTAATATTTACCTTCGTACCTTTGATTGGTGTTACATACCAACCTACCTTTGTAGATCCTCTTCGTCTTCTTTCTTCTGGCCAAATTAAACTAACCTTTTGATGATCTTGGCCAATAATTTCTGGCTTCGTATACCAGAAATCGATATAAAAAGGAGAAACTCCTTTTTGCCTGCCGACTATCACCGGCAATAAGCGTAAAATCTTTACGCTTTCGTTCGATGCGCGAAACACGGACGCGTCGCGAAGGGCCATCATATTAATGAAATTAATTGTACTAAACGAAAATAAACTGTTAATGAAATAGTATATTTTCATTAATATACGGTTAAATTTTGTATCTATTCTTTATTCGCGTTTCTGCGTAATTAAATATGTATCTATTTACTAAAATATATTTATCTGATTAAAAATAAAAGTAAATTAAAAAAATCTTTATTTATATACTGATCTGATTCAAAAAAGCTCTATCGCGAATATTATGAAATTTAGATTTGTTTTTTACGTAAACTTTATAAAATGAAAATAAAATCTTGATTTAAAAATAAATAAAAAGAACATTATTTAATCAACTGCTATTTGATAGAATCTAAGGCCCATTTACATCGATTCGATCGATTCGTTACTGAATTTCATCTCGAAAGCATTCGGAGATGAGAAATTCAGAAAAATGACGCAAGATTCGATAGGGATAATAAATTTCCCTTAAAAAAAGTAATATCAATTTAAATACCTTTTTATAGTAATTATTAGAATTATTTTTTATTTATTTATAATAATTATTTCGAAATAAAGTATTTCAAGTAACGCAAATTTGTGATCACAGTTATAAAACAGTTATTAGGTAAATTTCATTTTTTATTTCGTGATAAAACGTAAATTGAATCTTACGTCATTTTACTACTTTAACTGGTAAAAAATCCAGTTACCAATTACTACGTATGGATAAGTTATAACAGTCTAGGCTAAAGTTAGAGCAGTGAGAGAGATAATAATAATTAGAAATTAAAACGTTTTATATCAAAAAGCAGAATTGTTTGTAATATATCGCTCAATATCAAAACGTTTGTTATTATTTTATAAAACATACAATTATGAATTGAGGTAATAAATAAAATTACTTAGAAAACAATATCTTCTTATACGCAATTACTTTTTTGCACTAACTTTTGTAAAACTTTATCTTAGATAATTGTTTGGAATGGGATAGATGGGAAAAATAATGAAACAATATGTAACACTCAGATCTTCAATCTTTATGAGATAATCCAAATGTCATAATTTTTTTATTAATGTAGGTAATATCTTTAACCATTTTTCTACATTTTGTTTTATTTTACTAGAATATTGCACTTTTATTTAATATACAAAATATATATAAATATTTGATTCTCTCTATTTTTTAATCTATACGGTTTAATATGTATCCATCCCCCCTTATTTATATTTTATTGATATGCATTTTCTGTGATTCTATTGTACTACTTTATATTATTCTTTATATTTTCTTTCTATTCTAAGATTTTGTTAATTTTTTTCTATTTGATCATGTAAGAATACCATGAGTTAATTTAAGTAACAGTTGTAAATGAAAAAATCAACATACTTTAATCTTCTATAGTTTTATTTAATCTGTTCATAGCTTTAAAAAATTATATAATTGTATATTTTTAACTTATAAACATAAAAATCCAATCAATTTTTATGTACTCGGTTTTAATGTGAACCAAAAAATATTAAACGATCAATATAAGAGTGAATAAATAATAATCTTCTATTATCCTCATGATATTCTCAATTTCTTAAAAAATTTCGCCTTTATACATTTGAAATGTATGTGCATTCGAACGTATTTTCGTATGCACATAAATTTATACGCACAATATATTCAACAATAAAAAGGGATCCAAGATTAAGTTTATCCTAATCTGTTAAAACTTATCCATTTTAGGGCAACGGATGTATGGAATGTTACTTTCTTGTCTATTAAATTTGTATATTACTATTATTGAATTGATGTATACATGTATCTAGGTATACCTTTCTCTTTCTATATATAATATATTATTATAATAAAGTTACCACACATCCATACCCCAATAATAACGTTAATTAATCACTCACCGACTCGATGCGCAACAGTGGAGTTACATCTGCAACGTCGCTACGATGATTCTGTAACAAAAAAATACATAATCCAAATTAA